>NW_010160434.1:20258-26019 GCF_000695765.1 Mesitornis unicolor | reverse complement strand
ATCTGAAGCGATTTTTAATATTGGTACTCAAGCTGGACATTTGAATTTGTGTCCCGTAAGGGGTTTTTTTGGTTGGTTGTGGTTTGTTGGTTGTTAGTTGGGTTTTTTTTTCCTTTCTGTAATAGGTGTTCATTGCAATTATTCTTGTCAGAATTTGGGGAAAATGTTGCCCCGTCCTCACCTCACAGGTGAGGAACTGGGGAACAGTAGAGCACAAACAACTTGTAGCTAAGCTGTCCAGAAGGAGCAAGGAACCGAACCTTACTCTGTTTTAAGTCTCAGGCCAGTGTTGCTGTGTCTAGGTGGCTGTCATTCTCAAAAGGCATTTGGCCGTGAGCAGTTCAAACAGTTGAACCCAAGTTAAGAAGACAAGGTTGTTTCATCCCTCTGTGAAGGCAGACCAGAGAGTATGCCCTCTGGAAACTCAGCTTATTTCCCCGAGCTTCAACTTGAAAAAATATGTAGTTGCCCTACTGTTCTGCAAATGTACAGCAGGTGCAGTGGTTTTTCCCTCTGTTTGTGAGTGCAGGTAGAGAATCATCAAAAGTAATGAGTTCAAACTAGAACAAAATTGACTGCTATCAGAAGATAATAGGCTAGTATAATGTAGGGGCTTTATTGGAGCACATGTTTCTCCATTTTGCTCAGAATCCATAACAACTACAATGAAATATGAAATGGACAGTAATCTTGGGAAAACTAACTTTGCAAAACACCGTTCTGCTAAAATAGCAATATTATGTTTATTTTATCACATACGCAAATAAATTTACTACTTCTACTTTTAATTTTTTTATTGATACCTATGAAAATTCTGTTTTACTTAGAACGTGAAAAGTTTAAACCATTTATCTTTGTAGAATTGTTCACATTATTTACAGATTGAATATTTGTTTTAAAATCCAAGATAAGCAAATGGTACATTAAAAATAAAAATACTGAATGGAAGATTCACTGTTAGAAGCAGTCTTACTGTTTAAGTTGCTAAGGAACTGAACAGTTTAAATGTTTTTTTATATATATATATATGTGAAATCTGAAATTGTGAAATCCATCTGGGGCTTGTGTCTATGTAAAATATAATTATTTTTTAGAATAGAAAGCTGTAAAATATGTAATAATTGAATTTGAAAGTTCATTCTAATAAGAAAAGGATAGCTTCTAACGATAGAAGTATTAGTAATATGAAAGCATGTGTTTGCTAAGTTAGGTAACTTGTAATTTCTAAGCTAATTACTGGAGTGATGCTAAAGAATGTTAATTTCAAATTCTTTCATTATCTTAAAGCAAAAAAGTAATCCTGAGAGTTAAAAGTATGCCTGGGACTGGCTGGCTGTATTTTTAGTAAGGGCTTAAGGTAAAGTCCATGTAACAGTTGAAATTAAAGAAACAAAACAAAAAAACACCAAACAACCTTTGTGTATTTAATTAAAGGTGGTAGTTTTTATACTTAATAAACTAATTATTTCAGGAATGTAAGTTATTAAAAAGAGCTTTTACATCCTTATTTTGTAGAATCAACATCTGAGGAGACCGGACAAAGTGCGAAAGTGCTCAGGAACAGGACATGTATCATTAACTACAAGAAACACATAAAGCTGTCTAACGTGACTGAGAAGAAAAATCCACGCAGATGTGCCACTTTGGCAGCTAATAAGATTAAGATAATGAGCGATACAAAGGAAGAATTATCAAGCTCAGAAAGTGATCACACAGTGAAAAAGAACAGAAGGCAGCTTCATGGCAATGTGTCTGCAGCATCCAGGAAGAAACTGATCGGCAACTCGGAGATAGATGCTTGCTTAAAGTCTGAAAATGAGAGAGAACAGCTTTCTGGCAGAAAAAAACTTGCCTGCCTTGAATCATCTGCTCGTAAAAGAAAATACATTAGTGAGCCTGAGAATGAAAAAACAGAATCTGAGGCAGAGATAAAAGTGACTCAAAAGCAGGATGATGATCACCACAAGCAGGCACACAGAAGAGTCTGTACTGTAGCTCTTACAAAGCTCGAAGTTGAGTCTTCAGAGGAGAATTCCACAAACCACAAGATGGAAAATGGGAGAAACTGGGCAAGCTCTAGTCAGTCAGCTTCAGCCCACAACCATCATACGAGCAACTCTGAAGAGGAGGTAGATTCTGACTTAGCTAAACACAAAACTAAAAATATCAGAGAAGTATCAAATAAAAAATCTAGAGCTCCTTTCAAAAGATCAAAATTATCGGATGACTTCAAAGAAACGGTGGAATCCGAAACAGAGGGGAAGAAAGATGAAAAAAGCTCGATATCAGAGGATGTGGAAGCACCTGGGACTGCGGGAAGTTCAAAAGCCAGTTTCAATTGTTCTTCTGATTCAGACTCTGAAACTGGTAACAGTATCTGTAGCAATGCCACAGAAACAAGAAAGAGGAAAAGGAAATGGGAAACTCTTAGAAAAGAAATTACCTATTCTGACTCACTTAAGCCTTCCGAAAGACCCCAGCGAAGGAAACGTTGGAAGCCCGACCAAGAAAATGACTCTGAAGATTTGGATTACACCAAATATAGAAGAGCTAATCGGCGTTCTAAGATAAGAACTCGGAACTGCGGTAGACGGACTGTGAGATACGACGATTGTGACGACGACGACGATGACAGAGGTTTAGATGATACCGATTGCAAAACGTAACCTTAAAAGGAAAAGCCAGCCCACTTTTTTTTTTTTTTAATTTTTAAATTGTAATAGCACTAGAACTCATGATGGATGCTGGCTTTTCTTTGTCCTACATTTCAGGGAATATATTTATATTTTTCTATGAAAAAGATATGAATGTGACTAGATGATGACTTTCTCCTTTTCATATTTTGACTTGCACTTGCCTGCCCATGTAGCAGCATTTAGCACAGATGCCAAAATGTGCCTCATTATAGGGGCAATTTTTTGTCTTTACTGGTATTTTATTACATATAACAAGAGTTTAAAAAATGTTAAAACACTGCGCAACAGGTTAATAGCAGTATGTTGAGTATTATCGTGATGGGTGCTGCAATGGAATACTACCTAGGTCATACACCATTCAAGAACAGATTTCAAACATCTCTGATGCTGTATGAAATCACATACAATAGCAACAGGCTTATAAATAATACTGTACACTATGGAAAATCTGGCAGACGTTAGCATTGCATCAAAAAAATCATGAACGGTCACTAGGCTAGTAACTTTACAACTTGTATTAGTACAGATGTTAAATGTTCTGTACTTCCATTATCGGTAACATGCAACTAGAATGTGATACGCAGTGAAAAAGCGTATTTGCCACTTAAAAAGGCACACCGGTGCTGGTGAAAGAGGGTAGTACGATCATCGTTAATGTGACTTCTATACTGTAAACTTAAGAATATGAAATGCAGGTGAACTCTTGGGCCTGTGTGTTTTCTTTATAAAACAGAAAAACAAACAAAACACTTGTTCTGTTTTCTTTATGCCTGAAAAGCTTGAGGTGCAGGATTCTTACATTCCAGACCTTTTTGCTCCATTTCTGTTGTTCTTCCATATTTAAACTTCCAAGTGCTTTAATGTTATTACACCTGGCACTGATTAAAGCTTATCAGTTTCTGATTATTGCAGTACATCTCCTGTTTTCGAAATGTTTGAATTGGCTGTTGTTGATGAGGAATAAATGTGTAAATTCTTGGTTGGCCGTGCTATCGTCTAGGAGAACGCGTCGCACCTCTCAACACTGACCTTGCGTTCCCTGGAGCTGTGCTGGCAGGAGCCGCACCGTCGCTGCCGTCACTCCAGCACCAGGCACTTCGGGATCTCTGCTCCGTTCCCACTTTCCACTACAGGTTTACTCCCTCTGCTCTGCCAGTTCCCTTTCTCGTACTTAGCAAGACTTGGTGATTCCTGATCTCTTTGTTCAATAGGACATAGGTTAAAATATTAGATTTATCCTAACCCAGCTCATTTTAACTGAAATAGAGATTTTGTGAATTAGTTTTCCAGCAGACTGGACTGGTAGTACCATCTGGAAGGGTTTTTTGGGGAAAAAAAAAAGTTAGTGCAGCTGCTTAATTGCAGTCATTAATGCCAAAACTGCTTGTACAAGTGGAAGTGAAAGAATGGAAAACTGGGTCCCACACGCTGCCTACCAGTGGCTGGTGAGAAACGCTTCTCCAACAACACTGCTGACAGGATGTGCCGAAAGGTGTATTTACTCACATCATTTTGGTATATAGAATGTTATCTCAGTATGGAGAAATACTCTTTTTCTTTTCTTAAAAGTTATATATTAAGTCCAAAAATAACCAAGTTCATATCGTTCTTGCTCTCCAGGATTTTTCGTTGTTTAAACATACAGTAGAATTTTGTAAATTCAAGATAAATGTTTATCTAAATTCTTTAATTTGGCTTCTAAAATATGAACACAGTTGTGTTTCGTGATGAAACTTGAAGGTGGTTTTGTTTATCTTCCCTTTTAAGGGCAACTTTGTAAAAAGAGAGTAAGTCAACTCGTATTTTTATATTTTCCATAAATTGTTCAGCAGATGCTTATGGTCTATGTTCTATGGAGTATAACTTCCAGGATAGGAATAAATACTGGTATAATAGCTCTTAAGTTGAACGTCAGAGTTTTTATTAATCTTAAGTTTAAACAGATAAAATTGGGCTGGTAGGTTTGTATTTTGGATTCGGGGTGAGATTTAAAAAGACTTTTCTTTCTCACCCTTTTTTTGGATGCTGTATTCCCTGTTGTACTGCACTCGTGCACAGTATGTTCATGATGATCCCTGTTGTGAAAGAAAATTCTGGCCTCTGTATTTGTATATCCAAGAGGGAATTACTGGCTTAGGGACTGTAACACTTTATTTTATAAGCAAAGCAAATGCTATTTTGTATTTTCTAATTTTATACATACTGCCAGGTTGTAAAGAGCCAGTAGGAGCAGACATAATTACTTGCAGAGAGCAGTTTTTTCATCTTCCTGGTAACTTTAATCCTTCAGCGTTCTTTATTTGCTGTAGCTGTACTCAGGGAAGTAAAGTGGTGTTATAGAGCTGTAAAACTAGTATCTTTATTTAAAGCTTCTTACTGCGAAGCATTTGTAAGCTGGGTTTTTGGGGGAAGATGTTTGGTTTGGTTTTTAAGTGGGACCTGAATCTGGTGTAGTGGCTAGCCTAACAGGTACCACTGAAAGGGCAGAAGTTTTATGATGTACGTGGAGAAGCGGACCAAAGTAAAGCTGTACATAAAACTAACATCACTGTACTCTTATTTGCGCTCCTGGTCTGTTTAACCTTCGCGCAGGTGGAGGTCTGTCCCCACAAACCCTACGTGCGCTGTGGCACCGCCCGCCGGGGGAGGGATGCGGCTCTGGGCCGCTCCGTTTGAAATGGGGTAGAACGGCTCACACACACACTGTGTTTGCCCCCTCGGGCCGCTGCGAGGCCGGGGCTTCCAGCACTTCGCCCCGCTCTCGTTCCCAGACTTGGCTACCGTCAGGGGCTGGCACGGCGGCGTCGCAGGCCGCGTCGGAGAGATAAGGTCCGCTTCGAGTCCGGGTGCAGGTAGGGAAGGGGTGCGAGGCGGGGAGAAACCGTGCAGCGCGACTGGGAGGTCAGCAGACCGCCCCCCTCGCCGCCAGGCGGCCCTTCTCCGGGGGCGGGAGCAGACACGGGGGGAACTCTGCGGGGCCAGAGCTCCTCCAGGCGGAGCGCGGTATTTGGGCGCGCAGGCGCGGTGAGCGGCGGGGCGACGGCGATGGCGACCCTCTTCGGGGA
>NW_010160434.1:12675-20127 GCF_000695765.1 Mesitornis unicolor | reverse complement strand
CGCCCGGGACCCTCAGGGGCGGCCTGGGCCTGCGCCGGGTGTGAGGAGCGCTGCGCCACTTTCCTCCGTCTCTTTCCCCAGGGAGGTCGACGTCCTCTGGACCTTGAAGTCGGGCGGGTCTGCGGAAAGCTCTGCCGACGAGCAGATTGCGTGCTCAAAATTTATCTTAGCGATAGGACATAACGCTGCAGGTGGGTGCTGCGGGCTGCAGAAGCAAACCGTCTGAGTCTCTGAAATGCTGTTGTCCCTTTGCTGTTGGCTACATTCGAAAAGGCTCCCTTTGCCGTAGTCTGTTTTAACGCTGGTCTCTGCTGTAAGAATGGTCCTTCAGGGTGTCCAGCTGTTCATTTAGGGACCAGGGCTTTAACCCTGAGACGGCTGAGCAGTCCAGAGAAAGCCAAAGTTAGCCTCTATGTGTAAAACATAGATTTTGTTACAGCTGTTTATTCCTCCTGTGAGATCGTGATAAAATCATATTTTTTCAGTGGAAAAGCAGAAGCTAAGTATGTTTTGATTTTGGATTTTAGTTGAGACAACCCTCTTTTTCCTTTATCTATCGTTTGGTAAAGTCTCTTGGATTGTCTGTTAACTAGTGAAAGTTTCTTTCTAATAGCAATAAGTTGTTCAGTGCAGCCTAGTGCTCTGGAATAGGGATCAGTCAGAGACAAAATTAGAGGTCAGTAAGCTGTAATTTATTTAATTTTTAATGATCAGGGATTTTTTTTTGTTTACTATTTTTTTCTTGATCAGTCAGTTCCTTTTTCACGTTTTAATTCCCCACTTCTTCAAAATGCCCTCTTTTGAGGTGGTTATTTACTCATTGGGCCTAGAGTCTTGAAGCACCCTCCCTTCCCACATACACTTACCAAGGTCTTCAGTTTTTTAATAGCTGTGTCCTTGTTGATATAAAGAAGTTTTAAGTCTCCCTTACATCTAGGTCACACCTAGATGACATTTAGATGATATGTAAGTTAACTCTGCTAACTTGTTTTTCCTTGAAAAATAGTTAAAGATATATCTGTCTTCTGTTTATCAGTAACTTTTGACAAGAATTTGATTTATGAACATTTGATTTAGGATCTCTTTTTGCCACGAAGTCATGCATCCTCTTGTCTCTGTCTAAATTAAGTTATTGTATTTTTTTCACTTGCAATTGCAAAGAAATAATGTAACTCAGTTCAAATATTTATTTGTAGAACAGAGATTTTATTCTTTATAAATTAACAATATTTGTTTTTTGCAGCTTTCCTGTCATCTTTTATTCTGGATTCTGTGTGTTGGGAAGTCGTTGGAGTTGTGAAGCTGTGGAATGAGTGGTGTCGAACGTCCGCCACAACAAATGTCCTCCCGACAGATTCCTTCTGTTTGTTCTACCGATTAATATCAGATCCAACCGTAAGTGAATTATGCATTAATTCCCCTATATTTTTGCTTTCTGAAGAAGAGAACAACCTTCATTAACCGCTTACCCTGCCCAGGGCAAACAAAGCCTTACGGCTGCAGTATTCTGGATTAATCTAATAAAAAAACTGAAGGCTCATTACGCTCACTCAGACTAGAAGTTCTGGCCTGTAAAGTTCAGTACAGAGATGTGTGACAGCCTGATCGCTTCACATCAGTTGTGAGTGGAAAATTCTTGTTGAAAGAGTGAAATAGAAGCCCAAGAAAACTGAATAAGTTGCTGGCTGCAGTCACATCATCTTTGCACGTGATTATGAGCTGCCGTTGTGCTCTTTAAACCACTTATGCAACTTTTTGTATTTTTTTTAAGGTTTTGCTGTGCCAGTGTAGTTGCTATGTTGCTGAGGATCAGCAGTTCCAGTGGCTTGAAAAGGTAAACCTGGCAAGACAAGAAATTGAGCAATGAAATCTTAGGGGTGGGGATCTTCAACTTACTGTAAGTGCCTCTTCCTCTCTGATATTCTAGACATGACAGCGCTGAAAATAACTGTTTTCTCTGTGACTTTCTTTTTTAAAATATTCAAGAAATGAGCAAATCTGCTATGCAGATTTTGTGAAATTCCTTTCTAGATGCTGCCAGTCGTATCCACTGTAACTTACAAATTTTGTGCAGTTACTTCTTTCGGACAGTTTCAATTTTGTTGCCCTTAACTACCTGTCGAAACTTTTTCCTTTTTGGCTTAATTTTTTCTGTGGCTTATTTCAGCTCTGGGAGAATCCTTCCTTAAAAAATAATAACGTGACTGCATTTGTACAGCTGCCAAAGGATCACCAGACAAACCTGTTGTGAAACTCATGGTGGATGGTACCTTTACTCATGGGTGTGTTCTACTCCTTTCGCAAGGAAAGGCTCTAAAGAAAGGTGCCTTATCTGTCCCATTTGTTTACAGGCTTAGTATGCTCCGTGCCTTACCCCAGCATCATTCAGGTACACAAATGCTGCAGGGTTACTCAGATCCCTCCAAATATCGTCATGGCGATTTTAATAAGATAAAGACAGGAGGGGAATGTTCTGGCTGTTGATTATGGATCTGGGGCACTGCTTAGCTTCAGGGAGGTACGGCTTATTTTGTCTGCTAACCTGCCTGCCTTAAATCTCTGCCAATGGGATGAACAAGCAGAGATGTTAAAGCTGTGGTGTTATGCTGCAGTTGTGCAAGGCTGTGGCTAGAGATACAGAGAGTGAGATAAAAGTGCTGTGTCCCCTGACAGTGAGCCCTCAGCCTGAGCTGAGCGATACCTGCTGAGTGCAGCCTGCCAGCTGGCCCAGCCTCTGCCTGAGAGGGGTTACTGGGTTGTGAGGGAGAACCATATGAGCAGCTTGGTGTGAGGGAGCCAGAGAGATTATGGGAAGGCAAAGAGGATGGAAAACCAGGGCAACCTCGCTGAATGATACAGGGATTTAACCGCCCAAGTTTGTGAACAGCGAGATTTTTGTGGTCTCTTGGCTTATTGAGGAGTTTAATGCACTTTGATGGGCATAATGGTTCGTTTTGAAGTCCAGAAACCTTAAGACTTTAAACATTTTGGTTTTGCTGTATTTCACGCATTCTTGCACATCACTTAAACTGAGATTACAAAAGAAAGATTACTGTGGTCTTGCTGTCTTCCCCGATTGCATTTTTCCAGCTGTTTGTGCATATGTGTTATTTCAAATGTGGGTGCTTATGCACAGTAGGAGTGCACGGTTTTACCACTCAATGTTCTTGAGTATTTTTAGACTTCATGGTTATTGATATTTTAAAATGTACACCAAAAATGTTGTGCTGGTAATCTTTTGCTTTTCGTGTGAGTTACAGACCTGTTCTGTATACTTCATAAATTCTGATTTGCTGAGCATCCTCACAGTCTGCATGAGTCAGATTTTGACTCTGTTTTCTCAGGAGGTGATCACTGACAAAACGAGAACATACAGACTGAAGTTTCGCAGTAGCGCATACCAGCCAGTGCTTCCAGCAAAGTAAATTGAAAATATGTGTGCTTCCGAAAAGTTACCTCAGTTTTGTGTTACAGCGGTGACACACTGATGTGAGGGAACAGGCAGCTTCCCTTCTGTGATTGGTACCAGAACAGGCGAGTTTCTGTAGTGTTTACCAAATTCCCTCTTTACTGGTCATAAATCTGAAGAGGACAGTGTAAAGGGAAGGTGCAGGCTCATCTTGCTTCTGCTCATTTTGACATATGTTCTTTAAAAACAACGGGCCGCGTGTTGGTGTTTTGTGGTGGCATGCAATGGATCCAAAATGAAGTTTTGTGCAATGTCTTGAAACTTCTTTGAATTTTAGAAAGACTGTGTGAAAAATAAAGTTCTCATTCTCAACTCAACTTTAATATAATTAGATAAAATCTGAATATTTAAAATGAAGACTCTTTTCAAGTACTGTAAAACATCTGGGGAGCACAATTTCCATTTCAGATGTCTTGCAGCTTAGCAAGCTGCCTTCCTGTCATAAGCAGTCTGGTTCTGGACTCCTTTCACTTTCTACGATCTCCATTAGTAAAAATAGTAAGTCTTAATATATTTGCAGGTGAATAGAAAGTGCTGAAAACCTACAGCCTCTCCAGAAAATCAGACTTGGTAGATATGTTAGCTGTTCTTTTGTTTTTGGTTTTCTTATCTACATCCTGAGAGCAACGCATGTGAAATTTCTACCTGAAGGTTGTGATTCAAATTTTAGTTCTGCAAACCTGAATGAACCTGCTGTTTGCCACGTGTGCTGAAACTGAAAGGAATCTGTGGGTTTTATGCTGTCGCTGTGAGAAAATAAATTTCACTTACGTATTAAAAATTTTATTTCAGGTGTTTGGCCATATGCAAAAGGAGGGCTTGGAAGTAACCATTCTTTCAACGTGTCCTGTAGCTGATTATAAAACTCAGGAATCCACTTTAACACTACCGTCTCCGTTTCTGAAAGCCTTGAAGACAAAGGAATTCAAAGAGCCGGTCTGCTGCCCGCTGCTGGAACAGCCGAACATTGTGCGAGATCTCCCTGCTGCTGGTATTTTGCAATTTCAATTGGTTACAAGGCTGCTGGTGGCAATACAGAGTGCACTTTGAAGAGCATCCCATTGCAATTGGTATTTTTACTTAATTGTGTCCGCTAGCTAACAAGTTAGCTTTTTGAAAATTAATTGCTGACAGTTTGGCATCTTACGTGTTGCCAGGTAAAATAGGGACGAATTTCAAAACTACCTGCAAATCCTCTTACCCCTTACATGTGAGATGCAAGTGCTAGCAAATTATTCCGTATAGGCTCACAAAGCGTATTGTGTAATGGTTTTTTGGGCCATTTTAGTTCTGAACTAAGTATGTTTTATTAAGAGTTACATCAGAGCACCTAAACTGAGGCTTGTAAAATCCCTTCTGCATATTACAGGTAAAGTAGGTTTCACAGTGCTGCCGATCAACCTCATGTAGAAGTTAGGTTCAGTTTTACTACTTAATGTAATAAAAACCCCAGGCTTTTCATTACAGAGTACCAAATTAGTGGTAGCATCATGAGGAAGAACTTGTCTGGCAGGAGCTAAAATGAGATGATTTTTCTAGAAAAAGCTTAATCTTGTTGGCACTTTGTTTTGAGTTCTTATGTTTGGTGGTTTTCTCTTTGCTTGGGGTTGTTGTTTTTTTTAAGAAATACCAACTATTTTACTAATTTTTGGTGATTTATTTTCTTATGTACCTGGGGAATGAGGGATGGGTGGTCCAGCAATCATGATCCTGAGTAGTTAATTTATAAATTTCAGTGTTTTTGAAGATCTGTACAGAACAAATGTGATCTTTTCTCTGCTGAATGTAACACAAATTTTCTTTTGACTTCTGTTTAGTTTTGAGTTACTGTCAAGTATGGCAGATTCCTGCGGTGCTGTATCAGTGTTACACTGATGGCATCAAACTGGACACGGTTACAATTGAAGCATTCAAGCCTCTGCTTTCTTCTAAAATCCTGAAGAGTTTAGTCAAGGTAAAATTTCATATATAAAAATGAATGGGAGTTTGGGTCTGATTTTGTCTTGTCTTTCATCTCTTGCGTTCTGTTGATGTGCTCCATGAGGATTCCACCTGAAAAGGCAGAAAAATACAGACTTCGAAAATTGTTTAGAAATCGTGAATCTACAGCTTCCCTCAAAACGTCATTTTGATGTTTCAGACTCTTACAGCAGTAGTAGTATATCAGGGAGTGATTTCTTGTGACTTTAGGCTGCGGTTTCCTTTGGAGGTATCTTGTGTTAAATCCTTCAAGTATTATATATTTTTCTTACATTCTCCATTCATATACAAGGTGCCTTTGTTCTAGCTCTGTATTTACCTGTCTTGTGCTATATGTGAAAGCTTCTTAAGAAATTTATTTTGACCTATAACTTCTTTCTGGAGTTTAAAGACTTAATTTCTCCAGATGATTCTTAGCAGTTTTGCACTAATCAAGCAGCTGTGAAATCAGGGCACTAGAGCTACTAAAGTGAATGTTTTGCTTCAAACTGAAGTATCGTTCATTCATACAACTTGGTTTTGCCAGCTGAACTTACATTTAAATGATAGAAGAAGTTTGTACTGAAGTATTTATTTCAGCTTTGAATGGGGGAATTGCTAGTTAATTTTTGTTTACAGCTTGTACTGGTCTTCTAAATACGTACTAGTCTGTTAGGCTTAAATGTTTAAACTCTGAAGGAGAACAGCAGCAAATATGCAGGCTCTTCCTCTCGTATACCAGTGAGGAGGAATGCACTTTTACAAATACCCTTCTATGGTTGAACTGCAAATTCCTGGGGAGCCTTTAGTAGCTCTCTGGATCCCTTCATTCAGAAGGCCTGAGTTTTGCTCGCTATTACCAGATTAATAGAACTGTTATTCAGAGTAATAAAAATAGGAGGACAGTGGGGCTTTCTTGTTTTGTTTAGTTACCAGCAGTGTAGCTAACGCTGATCATCTCTTCCTTTTCCTAGGATGTATCTGAAAGCACAAAGATTTTGAAGAAATTGCTGAAAACCAATGAAACTCACAATAACATCTATATCTGAAAAGGACGTTTATGATGCAGACTGCACTTTTGTAAACTCCAGTTTCTTCTGTAGAGGACATTTTGTTATTGTAGTTGTTTGCTTCAAAGTGGAATAAATTCCAGTTGATTCTTTCTTCTGCACTCATTTTGTTACTTTCACATTCATCACTGCAAACACAGATATTTCGTCTGCATGGCTTGGGAGACTTTCTTCTGGAGTGATTTTAGGAAAGGTACCTTCAATACGAAAAGCAACTTCTTTTTCTCCTCCTGAAGGGATTGTCTTGCCTAAATGTATACCTTTTTGTATGTAGAAGAGGAAATGCAGTTAAGGAATTATTTCTGTATCTAATGAGAACATCTATGTTTTACTTTCTTTTGAGACACAAAAGTTTCCTAATATTCAGTCCTCTTTAAAGATTTGTCTGTGATGGAGAAAATAGGCTCTGCATCTTTTTACATGCATAAACGTATATAAGTTTGTGTGTGTATGTATGAATGATGCATATGTGTGTGCGTGTGCACATACCTTTGTTTTGTACGTGTTGATACAAAATACAATAAGTAATATATGGTAAATACCTTTAAAAAATACTAATGGAAAAGAATCTTAAGCTTGCTTTGCAGATGAGTAGGAGGCAGCAATGTGGAGGTGTTTTGAGCTGCATGGCAGGGCTGTGACCTGGGTTCACCGAGTAAATCATCACACGTGTTTGGGATGCTGCTGCCTGCAGATCTGGCAGGAAGAGAGATGTGCCAAATTCAGGTGCTGCAGCTCCCATTTGCAGTGCCTTGCTGAGAGCTCACTTTTATTGGCCCTTTGAGCTTCAGCCCCTGAGCAGGAGCTGTAGAGGTGCAGGAGCAATCCCTGCTGTCAGATCTCTCTTGGTGGTGGGAGCTTCTCCCGGTGAAACGGGGTGGTAGGCTCACAAGATACTTCAGCTGGATTTTCCAGGGCAAACTGATTTAATCTATCCACTTTAAGACTCCAGAT
>NW_010160434.1:0-12644 GCF_000695765.1 Mesitornis unicolor | reverse complement strand
CAGGAATAGTAGAAGAACTCTAGGAGTATGTGATCTGTAGAGGAAGGTAAAAGTTCAAGTTCTAAAGTGTCTCCAAAAATTCACTGAAAGTTGGTAACAATTTCAGCAGTGTATTTACAGTTTTTACTAGGGTTGACATGTAGTTCTGACTTGTATATATCCTCTCTTTTATTTAGCATTTTGTTTAAGAAAATGCGTTAAAGATAGTATTTCTGTTGCTACCAGGTGTTTTGCTGGTGGTGTCACTGCACAGAGATACTTAAATCACATGTAGCTTATTTTGGGACAGAGGGATAACAGCTTCAGAGTTCTCTGATAAGTTTAACTTTGTCTTACGCTGGATGGACTGGACATTTTTGACCAGCATATTGCATATTCCTGTAGCAGAATTGCTGTCCCTTCAGGTTTGAAAGTGTTTGGCTTAGTCAGCATCCACTGAAGCAAGTAACCCCTGGCTTCAGCAGCCCCACTGCAGCTTCTGGTTTTGGAAATTTTTAACTGCACCCTGTATCGCAGTTTCAACAGTAGTAGAATATTCTTGATGTGGACATCAAATTGTCTATCAGTTAAGGCGTTTGTTTAAGTTTATGTTAATATAATTACAGATAAGCAAGCAACTTTTGCTTTAAGTGGTACTGTATTTTGAACAAACTGAAGCATGAGATGCAAGGTATGGTTCCTTCTGGTTTTGGTTTGTTGTTTTTTGGTTTGGTTTAGGGTTGGGTTTTTTCCCATTTGTGTGTAGCATTTTAATAAAAGCCGGTGTGTATGCGAGATCTGAGCTGAGAATTCTGTTGCTCCAAAGGAGTTGCACGTTGGCTGCACCATTTTCTCACTTGCGTACTGAATGTGTTTGCTTCATAATAAAGTGCATAACAAGAAATATCCCCATTGCCGATGAGTCAAGCTTTGTTGCAGGAGCAGTTCTCTCTTTCATGAAACTATATAGGCCATGGCATGTGTGCACTTCATAGTCAGTAAGGCTTGCTCTCATCGGAATCAGCCAGATTGTGCTGTATAAATCTAAAATGTCAACCTTCTCCAGTACATGGTAAGTACTATAGGGCAGTGAGAGAGGATATTTTAATTTAAAATTCCTGCTATCTTTTTCCATAATGTGGTGTATGAAGTAGCTCATATTCCCTCCTTAAATCATTCTTGAAGTGTCAGAAATAATCATGCCCTAATATCTCATAAGATGTGAGCATTGGCTGAAGATTTTTTTCATATTTGAACATTATTAAATTTTTTCGTTTATTTGGGTTTTTTTAATTCTGTGCTCTCCAGTATCTACTAAGAGCCTGCAGTAAGGTTTTCTTTGTTTCTAACAGCTGCTGATTTTTGTAGTGCTTGTAAGAGTGTTGTAAACTTAAAACTCCCTTATCAGATGTGGCAGATGGTTTCAAAAGCTTTAGGGGGAGAAGTGCATTCTTGCCTGCATGTCTGAAATGTGATTGCATATGGCTTGTTTCCTTAAAGTATTTGGCTAAATGCAAATAATGAAAGCAGTTAGAATAAACTATTAGACTGGATAAGTTTTCTTACTCTAGTTTACAAATCGTCTGAGCCTTTTGCTACCCATTATTTTTCCAGGTAGCACCAAGCTGTCTTTGCTGATAAATGTCTTCCAAACTAAGGACACAGTCTCTTCTCAAGTCTAATCTGCTTTATCATGCTGCAGAATATATTCAATGTTCTCTCTTTCCTCAATGGCTCTGACTCAAAGGTGATGTGCCTGACCTAATTTGTAAGTCCTGGAATCATGGTGCTCATTAAGGAGGCTCCTTAACTTTTGGCTTGTAACATGTTGGTGTCTCTACAGTTCAGGTCACAGGTGTATGAGTGTACAGACATAGAAGGTAATGTTCAAGCCAGGAAATCTGGGTTTTATCTGAATTTGTTACAAATCCTCCCATGTTTTAATGCCCAAAACAGCAATATTGCTGCTATTTTGCTTTCATTTCCCTGTAATTGTTGCGGTCACATACAGTGCAGTGATGTTCCAGTAATAAAATTCTTGCAGTCTTGAAAATCCAGCATGAAAACATTATGCCCTGCTTTGCTTCCTGAGCACCTCTCTATCCCATTATGTTCCTTCAGGATTTGACATTAATTACCAGTTCTCCTCCCTGTATGGTTTCTCCTTCCTGTGTGCCATCAGCTGAAGCACTGGTACTGCGCACAAAAGCATGAGCCCAAATGTTCCTGTTGGAGACTAGGTCTTTTGTGTCACTAAAGCAGGAGATGGAGCTCATGTCCCAAAGGCTGCTTTCAGTGACTGCCCAATCTTCTGTCCGGTAACTTGCTCCCTAAACCTTGTCCATATACCTCCAGCAGGTCCAGGGAGGTGATTATCCCCCTGTACTCGGCACTGGTGAGGCCACACCTCGAGTACTGTGTTCAGTTCTGGGCCCCTCACTATAAGAAGGATGTTGAGATTCTGGAGCGTGTTCAGAGAAGAGCCACAAGAATGGTGAGGGGTCTGGAGAACAAGCCTTATGGAGGAGCGGCTAAGGGAACTGGGATTGTTTAGCCTGGAGAAGAGAAGGCTGAGGGGAGACCTCATCACCACCTACAACTACCTAAAGGGAGGTTGTGGAGAGGTGGGTGCTGGTCTCTTCTCCCAGGTGATGGAGGATAGAACAAGGGGAAATGGCACCAAGCTGTGCCAAGGGAGATTCAGGTTAGAGATAAGGAGGAAGTTCTTTACTGAGAGGGTCGTCAGAAGCTGGAACAGGCTGCCCAGGGAGGTGGTGGAGTCACCATCCCTGGATGTATTTAAAGAGCGGGTAGATGAGATACTTAAGGATATGGTTTAGTGGGTAGTCAGGAACGGTTGGACATGATGACCTCAGAGGTCTTTTCCAACCTAGCCATTCTGTGATACCTCTTTGTTCCCACTGCACAACAGAGGTGAGGTAGGGAAAAGCTTTATTCTTTGGTCAATCTATCTTTGATGCCAACACATGATGTGTCTGTCTCTTCCCCCCTCCTATGTGAAGGTCTCCTCGTCTCACTGCATGGCTCTAGCAAACAATTTAAGTCTTCCTTGACTCCAGCCTTCTCATACTGGCAGCAAATACCTTTGGCTCCCCCCTGCAAAGTGCTTTGTTGCCAAAGCCACAGAGGAAGAACCTCACTTATGACATGTAATTTTACAAATTCTATGGCATAAACGGTATTAAAACATTTGGGAATTTGAGTAGGCAATATTTAGAAAAATCTTGGAAGTTTGCCTTGCAAACTTTAATTCAGTCCCCACCAAATGCCTGAAGGCATTTGCATCTTCAATTACAACATTAGATGCTTTTTCTCTGAGTAAAGCTACCCTGCTGCAGGGCCGTCCTCAGTTACAGCAGCATGGGAGGGAGGGAGGAAGCTCAGGATGAGATCTCTGCTTTCATTTCTCCTCTGTGTTGGGGAGTGCAATACATAAGGCAAGTGAGTACTCTAATAGCCCTTAAAGGAGGGGTTTATTTCTGCCTCAACTTCAGGCAAGAGCTTCTGTAGTAATGCTGGGCAAGCCCTGTAAATGATGATTTGACATATATCGTATCATGACATACATGTGTCTATATTTTGTGGGTGAACAAGCTGAGGTACCTGCAACCTGACTTGCTGATGTGTTGAGCGCTTGCAGGATGAGTTGTAAGAACACAGTTGGGTCAGGATGCTGAAAGCAGAAGTAGAATTATTATAGTGAAACCTAAAATGTTTGAAATGCTGCAGGTAATGAAAGATATTTTTTTAAAAGGCAAGCATTTTGTTCAACCTCAGATGTTCTTTCTGATTTTTGTAAATGTTCTGTGTCTAAAACACTGAAAAATCTAAATAAGCTAAGAGCGAAATGAAAGTAGGAGAGATGAAAGATTTTTTTTCAATGCAATCAGACCTGCATTTTTTTCCCTTTAAATATTTTAGACTAGAAGTTTTGACAGATGCTTCAGGTAACAGTGAGCACCATTAATGGGCCCCTCTGTCTAGCTGAGTGAGATCAGACCTTTAAGGTAAGACTTTCTTTATAGGAAACACTGAGATGCTGTTGATATATATCCTAGAATAGTTGAAGAGCAAAAGTACTTGAGAAATCCATGTGGTAAATACTATGGGAAACCATTAACTCACAGGGATTAAAATGCAAAGCACTTGTTTCACTTTGCTAGCAAGGTATCCTGAGATGTCTTCAGAGAGGAAGGAACACCACAGACCCTGAACACTCTGTATGTGGAAGCAAGTCAGAGGTTGAATGGCAGGCTATAGTCTCAAGTTTTTTACTTTCAAATAGTTATCTAACCAAATGTTTAAATGTTTTTTGTATGGGATGTTATGTACTTGCCTGGGTAATTTAAAGTAGAAAATATTTTGTTAGAATGGTGTGAGGTACCTTCAAAGATCAGTTTCTTAACATAAGCATTTACTGAAAAGACCGTGCTCTTCCCCTGTGTTTTAATCAGAGGATTACAGCATGCTTTCATATGCAAAAATTACTATATTTCTTATGTTCAGGATTGATATTTGAATTCTTCTGTTAGGTCTGATTTGAACTTGGATCCCTTTTCATGTTCTGCTAAAATTAAAGCCGTCTTTTTTCCATCAGCTTTATAGACTTTGAAGCCAATCTGGTGCTTCATGTGGAAGCAAAAAAGGGGGAGTGCACACAATAGAGTCACAATCACTGGGAGCAGCAATTTGATTATTGAACAGATGAATGGTCAATGTACAGCCTCGCTTAAAATACAACCTGTGGGTAGAAAGGTTGTAGCTGGGAGGTTGTATGAGAACAGAGGCAGTCAGTATGGAAAGGTGAGAGCACAGTAGAGAAAAACCTTAGCACTGACCATCCTGTAAAATTAGGGTTCAAGATGGTATCTGTGAAATAAAATCAGTTTGTAAGGTGAGTTAGCTGTTCCCTGCTGGTCTGAGAAACATTCTCGCAGGTCACAAAAATGCCTTTGTACTGCTTGACTTAATTCACTTCCAAATTGGGATTGAAAGAGATTTTTTGTGCAGGATAAGCACAATGAGCAAGTACAAAACACGGTGCCTGGCTATTTCCACCCTTAAACCCTTGAAGACACTGGCAAGAAACCCTGTGGATGCTGTCAGAAACAAGCAGTTCCTTTGTTCGTAACTTGGAAAGTGCTGGGGCAAAACTCTTCAACCTGAAACCAGGATGGAGAGATCCCAGCTCCCCTGAGCTCCATCGGGTTGTTGGCATTTTTTGCCAAGTGGCAAGACGTGAGCACGTTTGGGATAACCTGGTAGTGCCATGAGTGAGGAGATGCTCTGCAGTAGTGGATTCAGCAGAAAAGATAACTCTGCACCTGCCCTTATAGTTTTTACTTCTTTATGTTCTTCCACTTCTCTATGAACTGTATGAGAGTGCATATGGAATATTTAGTTTTAACAACTATTGAAATTTAGTAGGCGTTTTTAAACAAAAAATAATTCAATCTGTGGGGTTTTTATAAATAGATTTATACACAGGTGTTGTGGTAAACACATTTTCTGTGTTTAAAAATGTGAACTTCGTCTCCTACATGGCTTGTTGCAGAGATCTTAGGAGTGAAAAACAAGTATGAATCCCCACAGTTCCCAGCTGACTCCCTGCTTGGCAAGAAAAGAAATTCTGGATGGTGCAGGTTTGTCTAGCGTAATTTTCATTGAAGGTTTTGTTGGCTCTAACTGAGAACGCACTGTTTTGTGTCCTATTGGAGTATGATACTACTGTTTGTTTTTCTGAGCACCCCAATATGAAGGTGACCAAGAGGTCAGATACTCAGAACTGCTGGGTGGTTTGTCCTATGGTGCTCATCTGTGGCGACGCTGCTCTCTAAGGCTCATGTAGATTTTAGTTCTTCACTAACTTTTTGAATTAATTTAATAATTGTCTTTAGAAAAAATCTGGACATAAATATTTCTGCAAATTTGTGCTGGAGATCGAATTTCACATTGCCTCAGTTCTGAGGTGGTTTTTGACTCTGTTCTGATCCAGGCTCAGCTGTGCCTGGTGTTATTCTATTTCCAGCAGTAAGAGTCCTGTACTTGATGTGGTTACCCTGAATGTGCTCACAGCGATGTGTGTTAGAAAATAAAACATTTATGAACAGGATGGCTCGCAGCAGGTGGGCCCACAGCACGAGGATCCCTATTCACTGAGTATCATCCCAGCTCCTCTTTGCACACGTGCTATTCCCTTTCCTGCTTGCGGATTGTGCCTTCGCAGGGATTGCCTGCAAGCACAAAGACATGCACTGGCTCTTAAGCAGTAAAACAGCAGATGTGCTAGCTGAGATCTTGGACCCAAGGAGCTGAGGTGGTGCCTCTCGGTCACCACATCCACTTCTACACCATGGGACAGAGGGAATCGAGTAAGGAAACTTTTCCCTGTCGCAGCAGTATAGCTGGTGCTTCCCACAAAGAAAGCTCAGAAGTTCCTATGCTAAAAACCATTTTCTGTGGTCTTCAGAGCAGCCCAGTAAAACCACAGGCTGCAGAAGCAGGTTTCCGTGTTGCACATGCTGATGTGAATCATGAACTTCCTTCCAGCCAGGACCCAAACTCCCCAGCCGCTGTCCCCAGAGCTCTACACCATGTCAGTGCACTGGGCAAGAGTGTCCTGTTCGTTCATTAGAAGCAACTCAACTCAACTCAAAGTAGGAATAAAGACTGAGCCTTCCTCAGTAAGTAGGGCTCTTTAATATCACATTTATTTAGCTGTCCCTCATTTACCATTCACGGTACTTTATGAATGAACTGATCAAAGCAGTTGTTTGAGTTGGTACGTCTCTGTTTTCATTCCACATTACACTTGCAGTGTGCACTTCAAGTCAGACATTATGATCAGGTGGTGAAGGTCTTGATTTAATCAGTGTGGGGTAGAGAAAGTAATGCTGTAATGCTCATAGAAATGGTCCGTTGTCTGAAAGGAAAGAAATTTGCTGTAACTTTTTACATCCCCTCTACCTGGGGAGTGCTGCTGAGTGTTTCTGCAGAGCAGCCTGCTGCCACAGCTGGGATGCTGCTGCGCAGCAGCTCTGCCATGTTTTGAACGTGGCCTTTAATGTTTGAACTTCCAGTGAGCCAGCCTTGTGTTTTCTAGTGTTGACATGTGGCTTCCAGACTTTAAAATCTGATACATGTTATGAAAATGCATGTGTTGAATTTAAACCATATTTTAATAATTTGGCCACCTGTACCATATCCTAATAATCTTAAAATAGAGAACTTGAGATCCTCTGTAAAATTATTTGTAGCAGATGTTAAATCTTTGGAGTATTCTACACATTTACACGCTGTGGGACAGATATTAAACATTACCCTTACAAAAATAACCCAAAACATATTTATTTCAAAGAATTAGAAAGGTTCATAGCAGGAAGTGGGCGCAAGAAGTTTCGTCCATTGTTGTGGTTTATTTTAAAGGTGTGCTGTAAATGAGATGAAAAAAGTTTGTCATTACTGCAATTGGACAAAATTATTCAAGTGTTTAAAAGATAAAAAGCCTTTTTTGTATTTTGTTCCAGCAGCCTCCTTAGCTGTTATTTGCCTAGCCCAGCTTTCTTTTTTCATAATTTTCTTCAGTACACTTGAACTCTCTGACCTTGAAGACGTAATTATGGGGCACTAAATCGTACGTGTTGAACCCATTCTCCAGTGATTGAAAAAAAAAAAAAAACCTTTTGGTGAGCACTTGAGAGCCAGAAATGAAAAACTTGTTGGCAAGAGACAAACTGTGCTGGTTTTGGGCTGGAAACAGTGCTGACAGCACAGGGATGTTTTTGTTATTGCTGAGCAGTGCTCACGCAGAGTCAAGGCCTTTTCTGCTTCTCACCCCAGCCCACCAGTGAGTGGAATGGGGGTGCACAAGAAGTTGAGAGGGGACACAGCTGACCCCAACTGACCAAAGGGATTTGTCACACCCTATGACATTGTGCTCAACATGTAAAGCTGGGGGAAGAAGAAGGAAGTGAGGGTCATTCGGAGTGATGGCGTTTGTCTTCTCAGGTAACTGTTATGCGTGCTGGAGCCCTGCTTTCCTGGAGATGGCTGAACAATGGGAAGTGGTGAATTAATCCCTTGGTTTGCCTTGCTTGTGTGCAGCATTTTCTTTACCTGTTGAACTGTCTTTATCTCAACCCACGGGTTTTCTTGATTTTACTCTTTCAATTCTCTTCCCCATCCCACCAGGGGTGGGTGAGCGAGTGGCTGGTGGTTGCTGGCTGAGGTTAAACCACGACACACACTGTAGAGAGAGAAGGCAAAAGTTAGTCACAAAGTCCAAGTCATGTGCACCATGTAGCTCCATGCCTGGAGGCATGAAATTCAGCACTGGGCAAGGTGGCAAGCACTGGAGGTGCTAAACACTAGGCGAGGTGGCAACCATCACTACATCTATATCTGGTGTTATCTGGATGCCTGGAGGAGTGTGAGATGAGGCGGAGGCCTCATGGTCCCAGTCCCCCATTTCTTTCTGCCCCAAACAAAGGAGCCATTACCTCTACCCATGCAGGTGTGAATTAACGGACTTTGTGACATTAACATAACTGATAAGGTTGTCTATAGTCATCCCCACCTGCATGTATGCCCTGGTGATGTAATGCAGAAATTTGAGTAATAACCAAAGACAAACACCCCAGGTGGTCTGATCCACTCAGGCATCCTCCTGCCTGCTGTCACATACATCAGGGGATAAAAACCCTAGGATTCATGCTAGAAAGGGGGGAGTTACTTCTCCAGCCATGGAGTGATGAGAACCTTCCCCCTTGGTCAGAATGCTGGCCAAGGTAACTTAAGTGAGAGTCCTTACTTGAGGGGACAGGATGAACTGGACGGATTGACAAATTCGCTCCCTCTCCATCCCCACCACTTGGGGAAAGATTATTTACCTCAGCTAACGCTGAGTGATATATTTTCTCCTCAGGTTCATATTCCCTGAGTGTATTTTATATATCTCCTCAGGTCCATTTCTAGGTTTCCTTGAGTGTATTGGTTTTTCTCCACTGTATTTCTGTTCAAACGGGCTTGTTTATTTGCCAGGCGGCCAAGCTCACTGTGGGCAAGTTGGTGGTGGTGGTGGTGGTGGTGGTGTTTGTGTGTTTCCTAGTGCGTTGTTGTTAGTATTGTATTAGTTATACAACCTTTAGTGTACTTGTAGCGTTTTAATTTATCACCGGCAATCCAAAAGAACCTGTAAATGTTGCTGTAAATAAACGATTACTATTTGTTTGACGATTTGTGTCTGTTGCATATTCAGTACAGGCCTCACAAGACTGGATTTATTTCCCCTTTTTTTGCAACACACACGTTATAGTCTGACGTAATGAGTCTCTTTAGTAACAAAGTTAAGTGCAGCTTTTAAAGAAAAGACATTGATAAGTAAATGTGTACATAGAGTCTCTGTTGGTGTACCTGGCTCCAAGTATCCAAACTGAATCAACTTCAGAAATCATGCCACTTTTAACATCTGAGTATGCTTTCAGTTGTTTTTATTTGCGTCCTGAGGTTTTTGAGTTTACCCTATAACTACGAGGGCTAGACTGTTCCTTTCTTTCTTTGCCAGAACTTGAACTTTCATCACAAAGTTGCATGTTTCCAGGAGTTAGGACTTTTGAAAAATCAGTAAAAGTGTCTAACCCAGCAATACAAGGATGGCAAGCCCCTACCCACTCCCTCCACTACTGCTCCTTTCTCTGTAGGAAACACCACCTCTAGTCTCTTCCATTTGGAATAAATATCACTTTATACACTTGCCCCACTCTTCCCCTTTTCCAGTTGTCTTGTCCACCTCCCAGCCTGCCCACTCTTTGCTAGCCTTCTCCCTCCCATCCCCTTCTTGCATTTTGGACATTTTTCAGCCTCAAGTGTAGGGACTACCTCTAGACTATGTTATTTTGTGGGAGGACTCCCAGCCTTTTCCCCTGGTGCTGCTGGGTTTATTTGTGCTGGCAGCAGTGGCAGTAAGGGCAAATTCTGGAACGGAGAAGTTGATGAGGGCTGTTAAATGCAGATTTAAATGCCAGACTGCCAGCAAGTGGTAGGGCAGACCCAGGGGGTCTCTCTCTCTCTCTTCCTTTCCCTCATCATCTGCCGCCAGCTGCTGTGAGATGAGGTGCTGACTGGGACCTTGCTTTGACCAGCTTCAGCTCCTTCGATGTTCCCAGTGATGTGGAGATGGAGGAGTGAGTGGCGGGCACCACCTCTGAGCTGGGAGCCCAGCAGCGCCATCCCTGCCCAGCTGCAGCCTGTTACTGGTATTTCCCACAGTAGGAAAGCGCATTACAGTCAGGAAAAAACAGAGGATTGAAAAAGCAGGTGCTCAGTCTTGGGCCAGGGTTGATGTGTTTTTGCTTAAAGAGCAGAACGGAACATTCTAGAGGCCGTTGACTAATTAAAACTAGAAGTTTTGCTATGTTTTCTGAGTTCAGACAGAAAATAGGAGCATTGGTCAGTGAACTGTGCTGACTGGTGTGTTTAGGGGTTGCCATTGAAAATCTGGCTTAGGGAGTGAAAAGCATGAGCGTGCTGCTGCTGGCGCTCATAAAGATACGTCTGGTTGGCTTTTCCTGCAGCAGGTGTAGATGTGCCTTTTCTGTTTCTGGAGGAGACCGGAGCATGGGTGTTACCCACGTCAAAAATGTTTGCAGCTGGAGACAGGGATAGGGCAAACTTTTCCTCTTTTATCATAAATCAATGCAAAACTTTTCTCATTATTAGAATAAAAATGCATTGTGCCATAGCTTTGTGGTGCCTGAGGTGATGTTGAAATATGTGACAACCTCTGTTTTCTCTTGAAATAAGGTAGAACTCATCCCAAAGGTTTTATTTGGTTCTAAATTATAGTGAAAGTGAACATACATGCGTATATATGAACTTACCTATTCACTTATGGACTTCTGACATATAAATAATTTACAGTTGCTGAGATTGTATTGAGAGGCCTGTGGGCACTTACAGCTTCTGACCTTTTGACTTACATAGGTGTTATTTTCTTTTGAAGGCTGGGTTATTTAACCAGGTAGATCATCACAAGTAACTGATGATGGAGAGCTCTGCTTTGATTTCTTGGTTACATAGTTTACCATTACAGATAGCTGTTAGGTCCTGATAAACAGGAGCTGTAGTGGCAACTGACGAGCTATAAGTCACTATGGTGCATAACCCACTTCCCTCAGCTTCAGAGTGCCAACACCCAAACAGCCATTAGAAAGAAAAAAAGCGCTCAGGTTTGGTGCTCATGCTCAAACTCTCTAAGCAGGACATGCACAGATCCCTGTATCTATGCAACTGTGGACTCAAAAGCTGAGGGCCCCAAGTTGACCAGCTGTACACCCATGGGTTAGGATGGTGGTGGTAGGGACTGTGTGTTTTGGGGAGTGACAGCCCTGGCAGAAGGAAGGTAGGCAGGAGAGGAACATGCAGGAGGCCTCCTACAAGGATCTTCCAAGAAGAGTGAAGGGAGTCTTTGGGGCTGCTCAAAGTTGTAATGAAATATATTATTTTCCCAGGAGGGTTTTTTCTCAGAGTCAACATAAATGCCAGTGCTTTCTGTGGGCTTTGGAACAGCCTTCCTTGTGCGTAAATCATACATGAATTTAATAAGCACAAAATTACTGCTTTGGTCTTTAGTATTACTGAAGATGTGAACTGGATATGTAGCCATACACAGAACTGGTCAAATGGTTCCTGAGCTGTCACTGCCATAAATCTTCAAGGGTTAATGTGGAAAAGGTAATGGCTTTTCCATAGACAAAGCTTTAAAATAACCTGTTCCCTATATCTTTAAAAGCATAAAATTACACAATGAAAAATCGGTTTTCTCATGAGATGAGAAAACAGGATCATATTCCTATAAGACAATAGTAGCATAACCTATATATAGTCCTTGCTTTAGCATAACCTATACATAGTCCTGTGCTCTCTGGATACTGCTTCTGCCCAAAACGCTTCTGCCCTGGAAATATCTCAGCAGCTAATTAGTGATAGGGAAGGTGGCCTCGGTAACTGTCAGGTTGCTGGATGGGCCATGCTTTGACATGTTCAATTATTTCCTCCTCTTTTTTCCCCTCAGAGTTGAAACAACATGGATATTTCTTCTTTTCTCCTTCACTAACTGCAACAAAATAACCTTGGAAAAGTGACTGTTTGGAGTCTAAAACAATATGTAAAATCTTGCTTTCTCAACAAAATAAAAATAAAAATTTAAAGGTTTTTTTCTTAATTGACTGAAAAGTTTAATTTATTTTGAGATTAAGTATTCATTCTCCGTGTTTTTTAAATTACTTTTTTTAAATTCAGACAAATTTGGCCTCATATTTTGTTGTAAAGAAAAAAGTAAAGCTATGGAAACAGTCCAGGTTCAAACATCCCAAATGTATAGGGGAGAGAAGGGTTAATTTCTCCTCCTATGACTAAATTCACGCCAAATTCAGGGAATCCTTTCGATCTCATCCCTGTAGTATTTTGTCAAGGTTGTACCCCCACCCCCCCAAGGCTCTGTTGCTCCGGGGAACGCAGTTCCCGCCGAAAGGGCAGGAACGGGGTCGGGCTCCTAGGGGCGGGGTTTTGGGCGGGTAGGGAGGCGATCGGGAAGCTCTTGGGGGCATGGCCTCTGGGTGGAGGGGCGGATCAAGGCTCCGAGGGGC
>NW_010160433.1:3524-10323 GCF_000695765.1 Mesitornis unicolor | reverse complement strand
ATAGATTGAACAATACTGGCCCCAGCACTGATCCGTCGTTTCACAGGAACAGGCTTGAAACAAGAGCCCGAGGTAGAGAAGTCGGTGAACACCTAAAATACAAACAGGGCTGACGTTTGTGTGTCTGAAGCCGTGAAAACTCACTTTGGTGGCCCAGAAGCTGCTTTCTTGACCCCCCCCCCCAGATGGGAGGAGGGAATAGATGGGTACATCTGATCGAGTTTAGCTGCTGGGAGGTAGAGTGGAGATGATGTGAGTGGAGCCTGGGGATTATTTCATTTTCTTCCAGCAGAAAATCTGGTCGTTAGGAGGCTCTGTAAATACGCAGCGTGTCAGTCAGTCTGTGCAGCTGATGGGGTAGCTCTGCCATAGGGAGTCACAAGAATATCCACAGCTTTTCATGAGTTTCCAGTAGCTTTGGGGAGACTTTAGCCAACGATGATGTTCTGACATCGAGCGCTCCGTGTGTCTGGGGATGGAGAAATCAGTCCCTTTTCCGAGGACGGGTTTTTCATGGGTGTTTTCTGTTTCCTCAGGGTACGGAGTCCATTAAGATGGAGAACGGCCAAAGCACGGCGGCGAAGCTGGGGCTTCCTCCCCTCACACCAGAACAGCAGGAAGCTCTCCAGAAAGTGAGTGAAGCTGACGTGTGTTTGCTTCTTAGCACTCGGTTGGGTTGGGTTTTCTGGCCCCGTTTTCGTCCCGTGATGGTCTGTCCTGAAAGGGAGCTCCCCTACCCGGAGTACGCACAGGCCACACATCCACGCTTGTGCCCGGGGATGACTTGTTCTGGTTCAGAGTTCATCGCTGCTTTTTGGGGTGCATGATGTGGAATTTGCTGTTGGGGTGGGGAAGGGGTTTTTAATTAAAAAAAGATAATCCAAATCGTAATTAAACACCACCTGAAGGTCACGCTGCCGTTCAGACTGCGCAGCTACCGCAGAGTTACAACAAGGAGCAGCCTGTACTCCACAAGGAGTAGCTTTCCGATACGCCCCAGCTGGTTTTTCATTCTATCCACGCAAGGACACGTCACAAAATACCGATTTTTTCCCTCATGCTCTTTCCCACCTTGTTGTGAAGAGACCCAGTAGCGAGGATTTTGGACCCATCTGTTTTAACGTGGGTAAAACCTCGGTCCAGCTCCGGTTCCTGGCGGTTGGTCCTGTTTTATGCAGCTGCTGGGAGGTTACTGCTCGCTCCTCGCCCGCTTTCCCTGATGGGAGCGAGTGGTGCCGGGCTTACCGAGAGGAGAGTGGAGCTGGGGAAAGAGGGGAGAGCAAACGAAAGCAGGGAAGGTGGGAGCTGGCGCGGTCTGCGAGGCGCACGGAGCGCTGCTGTAGGTAGGCTTCGCGTGAGTGCTCCCGTGACGTCGAAGCTGCTTGTGTGTGTGATGTTTGGCTCACGGCGCGAAACGGCCCGGTTTCCTCTGGCTTCTCCGTAGCTGACAGCTGTGAATCCCCTTGTCCGTTTCCAGGTTTCCGAAGCGCACGTCTCAAAAGCCGCAGTTTAGAGCCTGCCGTTCCCTGGCACCTCCCAAACACGTTACAGCCACGGAAAGCAGGTGCCCGAGGGGTTGGCTGAGTGTGTTTGCACCTTCCCCTTGGGAACAGGCGCACACGTCGGGAGTTAGGTTTCCCTTGACAGAGAGCCCGCGTGTGGACGCCGCTGGGTGTAAAGCTCTCGGGCTTTGTCCGATCTGTAGAAGACCGAAAGAAAAAGATCGATCGGTCTCGTGCCTGCAGGCTAGGAAGGAGAGAAGGAGAGCCTGGAGCGTTTTAGTGGGCTAAAGCAGCGGGTCCTCCAAAGCAGAATAGGCCAGATGTGATCAGAAAAGAGAGGGGGAGGACGTGGGGATTTGGAGGCCCTTCCCTTTCGTAGAAACTCTTTGTCCAGATGTGCTCTGAGTGGAAAGGACTTGAAGGAGGCTCTCTGCCCTGCCCTCACAGCAGCAGGTAAGGCGCTATGGTGGGATCGAAGGGGCAGAGGGCGGAAGAGGGGAAACGCCGAGCGTCTGGTGCATGCCGCTTTCCTGACATCGCGCCTGCTGCAGCCCGAGTCCAGCCAGTCCTCCGCTCGAGCCTTGTGCTGCGTTTCAGGGCTCACGACTCCGAGACGCAGACCGAGACCTTAGCGAGCCCTCAGCCGGCGTACGGCGCCTTAGCGCTCGGGGCCCGAGCGCCGGACGGGTCCGCTGGCACCGGCCGCGTGGTTCTGGGGAGCTGCGGTGTGAAGTCGGACGTCGTCCCCTGCTCCCCGGTGCCGGTGTCGTACAACTACAGAGCCTGTGTTTCTTTCTAGGCGAAGAAGTACGCGATGGAGCAGAGCATCAAGAGCGTGCTGGTGAAGCAAACCATCGCCCACCAGCAACAGCAGCTCACCAACCTTCAGGTGAGAGACCCTCTGGGATGCTCCTTCTGTGTCTTACTCTCCCCAACGAGGTGGAGTTCTGTTTGCACTTAGAAGCAGAGCACAGCCCTGAGGCCTGCCCGCAGCCAGGTACACGCGCTTGTGTTGCCACAGCGGAACCGAAACGTGCTGTCCTCGGCCCGCTAAAGAAACCCCCTTCGCTCAGCTGCGCAAATTGCCCCCAAATTCCACCCATCCGAAGAGTGAATTTTTAAAGATTCTCTCTCTCTCCTCTTGGCTGGCCGAGTGCTGCTTGAACTGCCAAAGAATTTGCCGTGGGTTTCACTTCCGACTTAGATGGTGTCTGGGGTTACTGGGAACCAGTGTCCTTTCACCATCCTGTCTCCTGTGTCGTGGACAGAGCAGTGCTGCCCCGTGTCCCCCCCTTCATCCGGACGCCCTCTCCGTTTTGGAGCAGTTCCCTTGGCTGTTCCTGCCGCTGCCGGATTGGCTCTGTACTGGGAGGACCCTTAACTGGTGTTTATACCTCCCTTCAGAGGGTGCTTGAACACATCTCACTGCCTCCTGCTCCACGTTAGGAAGCCCAAAACACGGCTGTGGGATGTTGGACGCTTTTAGCGAAGAACCACTGTGGATGTGCCGACCGCGTTGGGCAGCTCCGGCCTTTCAGGGCTGTGCCTGTTTCTGAGTGTCTGGTGTAGTTGAGGGGCTCCTTTTTAAATGCTGGGGGTGAATCAACGACAGTGGTTGCAGAGGTTACTATTGCCTTGAGTCCCCCCTCCCTGGGAGAAGACCCTGCTTCCTGAGGCAGTGGCAGCAGCACAACTCCACCCTGGCCTGGTGGGACTGGAATCTGCAGGGTCCCAGCGCTGGACAGTCCTTGGGACCAGGCAGTGAGGGGCAAGGAAGGAGAGGCCTCTCGCAGGTTCCCTGTGCCGCCGCTCTGCTTGAGTTTTTACAAACAGCCGTAGTATGCTCAGCTCCAACAGACTGAACTCTGTCTTTACTGTCTTTCAGATGGCAGCAGTGACAATGGGCTTTGGAGATCCTCTCTCACCTTTACAATCGGTCAATAGACATATTCACTTCTTCTTGGGCACTTTGTCTTAGTCAGGGCCTAGAGCGGGGAAGTACGTAGTGGTAATGCAATGCAACCCAGCACAACCCTCCCACATCCCCACCTGTTATGGACGAGCACAGCAAGCAGAGCAAAGTGTAAACTCCCCAGAGGAAGACCCTAGGCTGGGTGCAGGCCGCTGTGACACTGGCAGTCGGGGCCCTGGAGTCAGTTGGCAAAGAAAGCTTTAGATTTCGCACGGTTCTGAACACACCCGTGACATTGTGGGAGCTGCATTTCTAGGGATGCTACAGTTCTGAGGTCCTGACCTAAAACTAACTGCCAAGGTAACTCACGAAGGGGCAATTCCTTACGACTCGAACTCACAGCACCGGAGACCTGGCAGCTGAGGTGCTGGGGAGGACTGGGGCACCGTAGGTTTGCAGAACGTGTTGTAGCCCGGGCGTCAGCCTGCTCTTTACTGTGCGTGTTTCCAGACTAGGTGAACGTGGCACGTTTCAAGTACGGTCAAAGCAGGACGTGAGTGACAAAACCGCAGCACTATTGGGAGAACCTGTGCAAGTCCTTCAGTGCTGAAATTCCCAGTCAGATACCACAAAGAGCTTAATTACCTGGGATTTCCCATCCCTCCGTTCGTAGATTGGACAGTGACCGCTGCAGAAAGCGTCCCGTGAGCTCCGCTACGCACGCAAAGGTTCATTTGTAAACTTCCTTGTGAATATTTTCCACCTCGCTGGTCCGTTAATATACGTTGCAATATTTCTACTCGGTGTCAAGTGCAGCCAGAGGCTTGTACCCCAGCTGGAAAGACCCACTAAAACTGAAACGAACGGCCTGTTTTCGTTCCGCTGCCACCGTAGTTGGTGTGTCAGCAGGGGAGCCAAAACCCACTCCACGGGGATCTGTGATTTCTGAGTCCAGGGTAGTTTGGAGGCTAGCCGATGGAAACATCCATCTCGGTGTGAATTCGGCATAGCTCGTGCCCGAGAAACCTCTACCAATCAATGCAGATGCTTTCCTGGTAGCAAAACTCCATCCATTTTGCTTAAAAAGACTTTTTGGCTCAGTGTTTGCGGCCGAAAAGCAGGCACTGATAGTGAGAAATTAAACATTCCCTGTGCCATTGGCCTCCGGGGCAATAATCAAGTGTTGAGAATCCTTTTCCTAGGGCGTCCCTCCCTCTCTGGGGAGCCAGAAGCTGCTGATGGGGCAGAGCAGAGCAGAGCAGCAGGACTCTGTGCTGCGGCTCGGCTCAGCATAGTTAGGATGCCCCGTCCTCAACCCGAGGCCCTGTCCCAGCGCCATCAGGATCGTGGGACGCGCACACAGCTCTGTCCTGCTGGCAGGGTTCAGCGGCCCCCGCGGCCTGAACCGATACCTGCTGCGGTGTCTTAGTGGCCGAGGTTAAAGCTTTTTGTCTCCTTGGTCCTCCCTGAGTTACAGCACGAGATTCTCGTGTCGCTTCCAGACGAGCGCAGTTTCCCGGCCTCGTATTAAAAGCGAAGCCGGTGGTGGTGGTTTGGTCCTTAAAACGCCCTTCAACGAGCGCTTCACAGCAGCGTCACACTGATAACAGCCGTTAGCTGCTGCCTTTACGGAGGCTGCGGGCATTTTGAGCTGCGTTTTATAGGTGGAGGAAGAGGAGCAGTGGCCACTAAAACGCACTTAACGTGGCTACTGAAAGCTGAGATTTCTGGTGACGGGTTTCTGGTGCTGTCACGAGCTCAGCCCACCAGTGACCGCAGCATCGCTCCCCTCACTTGATGCTACCCGTTCCTGCTAGGGATCCACGTAGTCCACCTCGGTCCTGCCTTTTGTAGCTCCGCATTTCTCCCACGTTGCTGACGTGACGGAGCCCTCCTAACCCCATCCAGCCCGTTCTGTTTTATCCCGCAGCAGGGTAAGATGGGCATTTCCTCCCGTAACGGCCGCCACGGGAGAGGGCGAATGCCGTCGATAAAAGCAGAGGGTGTCCTCTTTGTACGTGCAGAGTCCCCGTGCCCCGTGCAGAGCCTTGTGGAGAAGCACTCCCAGTAAAACGCCAAATCCGTGTCGGGGTGGAGGAGCCTCCCTGAGAGCCGCTCGGGGTTAAAGCGCTGATGGCTCCCAAGCCGTAAACGGACACTGCACAGGCTGAGGGGCTGCCGATCGCTGCCTTTCCTGCACCAGAGCTGGGAATGTGTTGGAGACCGTGGGAGACAACACATCAGCTGTCCCGATGACACGTGCCATAGTCCTCCTAGTCTCGGCGCTGCAGAGTAAATGGTCCAACGGCTTTTGTTTTTAACGGTGTGAAACGCTTTCACCCAGGCAAGAGGCGAGCTTAATGTCGCTCCAGGAGCAGCAGCATGGGGCGAGAACCGTTCCTGTTCGTGGTATCCCCGCTGCGCTGAGTGAGAGGAGTCGAACCTTTACGGGGTGATTCCTCCTATGGCCAATGTCAGTATGAGGGAGGAGGATTTCTTCAGGTACGGTTTGTGTCCGTGCTCCTGTGACTAGCACGGGTCAGACGCCGTCCCTTCCGCTCTGCCACTCGAGTCACGGCGCAGCGCAGCGCAGCTCGTCGTGCTGCGTGACAAAAGCACTTCAGCCATTCTGAAAGCCGGCCTCTCGTTAAGGCCTTGATTAAAGACCCTCAAACAGCGGTGGTGGCGAAAAGAGGTGGTTGTTCAGAGCTCCCTGCTTCGCTGCCGGAGAGGGAGAGAGGCACCGAGCTTCACGCTGCGGCCGCCGGCTCTGTAACGGTCGTAGCCCTCACTGCTCCACGATTTCCCGTCTGTTCCCCGCAGGACTGGAACGAAGCCCTGTGCGACCCGCAGCGCACTGACGTTCAGTCTCGCTGGCCGTAGGGAAGCTGCCTCCAGAGAGACCCGGTTCCTGCCTTGGTCCCAGGGCGTGCTGCTAGGATGTGCGGGCCAAGCCGTTTAATCGATCGGCAGCATCTTCCTAGAGTAACGTTCGTCAGCAGTGGCAATTCTAGAAGTGCGATAAAGGAGGGGAGGGAAAAAGTCACTGAAGGATACACCGATTTATTTTTATTATTTTTATTTTTATTTTTGGATCCCTGCTGTAAGAAATTTCTGGATTTGTCTTGCAAACAGGTTTTTCAGGCATACTTAGGAGAAAATAGCACAGAGACCTTCTCTGCACCGAAAACTGATAAGGGCTGGAGGCTTTGGGGGCTGCACCACTCTCTTGAGCCAGTAACGACAGGCAGTGATAAGTACTAGCACCACACACTTAACGGAGTTGTTTCGTTTAACCACGCGTTTCTTTTGCTTTGCTGTTGGCCTGTGCGGTGGAAGTGGTGCTTAGTACTGGATCTCGTACTGCCTGGGCCGGGGGGAGGAG
>NW_010160433.1:0-3472 GCF_000695765.1 Mesitornis unicolor | reverse complement strand
AGTGCGGTGCTGGGGTGTGCGGGGAGGGTAAGCCAGTAGTGTCCAGCATTGGATCTTCTCGTGGGAGGGAGCGGGAGGGATGTGGTAGCGTTTAGGATCGAGACCTTTGCTGCCTGGAGGGGGGAAACTGTCCTAGAACCGAGTTATTTCCTCCTCCTGCAAGCGTTTGCTGGAGACGCCGTCAGGCTGGGGAGGGTTAGACCTTATCGGTGGGGGTCGGGGTTAAGGCTGCTGAGGTGGCAGACCCCACCAAAGATTTGGCTGCCCCCCCTTACCCCCTTTTCCCCCATCCCCGAGAGTGAGCTGTACTGCTGCTCCGCTCCAGCAGTCTGCATTGAGCAGGAAAAGACCTCCTTGTCACTCGGTGTGCCAGGCTGTGCTGCAGCCCGGTGAGGAGCTGCCTGTTGTTGGGCCATAGCTCCCGGGAGGGAAGGAGGAAGGGGAAGAGCTCCTGACGTCCACGGCCGCCCCCCTGCTCTAACCAGCCAGTTCTTCTTTCCAATACAGATGGCAGCGCAGAGGCAGCGCGCCCTGGCCATCATGTGTCGTGTGTATGTGGGCTCCATATACTACGAGCTGGGAGAAGACACCATTCGCCAGGCCTTTGCCCCGTTTGGACCTATAAAAAGCATTGATATGTCCTGGGACTCTGTTACGATGAAACACAAGGTTGGTGAACGGCACCTCGAGCGATGAGATGTGTCTGCAGGAGGAGGAGGAGCCTTGATCCTCAAAGCAGGTTGCCTTTAGCTCTTGGGCATCAGCGTTCGTAGCTGCCTGTCCGGCTTTGCCTTCACAGCATCATTAGGGTTGGAAGAGACCCGTGAGGTCGTGAAATCCAACCGCTTTGTGGGGTTCTCCAATGGGAACCGGATGTGCGTGGGGGTGGCGTGCATGGAAGAGGCCAAGCAGCTCCTGGTCCTGCACGCCGTGGCCTTTTGCTGCTAGGTGGCCTTGTGCCGGTCGCTTCTGCGCACAGCTTTCTGCTTTAATGAACATTTCTTTGAGGAAACGTCTTGTCAGGCCACGGCAGCAGGAAGCTGGTGCATGGGAAGCCTTGGCTGCCTTAGCTTGGCGCTGGATTCGAGACAGGACGCTCACCGGGCCTGTCCTTCTGCCCTAGGGTTTTGCTTTTGTGGAATACGAGGTACCTGAAGCCGCTCAGCTGGCCTTGGAGCAGATGAATTCTGTCATGCTGGGAGGAAGAAACATAAAGGTGAGTGGCAGCCACGCTCCAAAAATGGTTCTCTTTACTGGTGGCTTTATGCCGAGCAATGCTTCCCACAGCACTGCCCTGTGGGAGATAACCCCTTGATATCCAGCCCGCTGAGTACACGGCGGCTCTGGGCTCCTGCATGCAAACAAAACCTGAAAACCTGTTGTGGCAAGCAGGGATTTTCTGCCCCTACACAGAATGAAAGTCTCTCGAGGACTAAACAAGGGTGATCCTTGATGTGCTGATGTCTTGTGTCGCACCTCTGTGGGTGGTAGATAAGGGTTAGGGTTAGGGTCAGTAAGCATCAGATGTTAAGTAGCATCAGAGCATGAGGGGCCTCAAGGTAGAGGTGCATCCTTGCCTTACAAAAAGGAGGTGTTCAGCACAAACGGTTGTTGCTGTGGGGTCTTTTTCAAGCAGTAAGAGGGGACCTTGCAACGGTGAAATTTCGGGCGTTGAAACTGGGGGGGAAAGGGGCGTTTTCTGCAAAGTGTTTTCTGTCTTGCGTTTCTGTCTCTGCTGCACTCTGCATGTCTGCAGTGTCTGACTTCTGAGGGGGTTTAGGAGCCTTGGAAAGACAGAAGCGTTGTGTTTTGCTGTCGGGACTGTTTTCAGCTCCTGGAAGTTGGTCTCTGGCGGAGTCAGGGAGCGTAGGTGGGGGAAGTGAAGGAGAGAGCAGAGTGCGTCTGGTCACTGGGTACTTTTGGAGTCCCCTGTAGTGCAGGTTGTGTCCCAGAGCCGAGTCGACTGCTGCCCTTTGCTGCTTACGGCCTTCGAGGAGTGGCTTGGTTTGGAAAGGCTGGCAGGTACCGAGTGCTCGTCTGCTGTAACTTGTGAGTCACGCTCTGCTCTTCAGAGCACTGAACACATCTGTGTGCTGTCCTCTCTGCAGGTTGGGAGACCCAGTAACATCGGGCAGGCACAACCAATTATCGACCAGCTTGCAGAAGAGGCCCGGGCCTTCAACCGCATCTACGTGGCCTCTGTTCATCAGGACCTGTCCGACGATGACATCAAGAGCGTGTTTGAGGCCTTTGGGAAGATTAAATCCTGCACGCTGGCCAGGGATCCCACGACGGGGAAACACAAAGGCTATGGTTTCATCGGTAAAACGCCCGTCTGGTGTTGGGGGTGAGGTGGGGAGAGCGGTGGGGAGCATCCTCACGTTGGGTCGGTTGGGGTTTTTTTGCTCTAGGGGAAGAATTGCAATGAAGCAATTAGAAATAAATGTGGAGCGGATCTGTGCCTGGACTTGGAGATATAATTAACAGCCAGATATTTTTACTGGCTGTTACGTAGGTTGGGAGATCTTGCTGTTCTCAGCAGTGCTTGTGTGATCAGGGCCCAGCACTGAGGGTCTTCTCGCCGGAGCTCCGGGCAGTCCTTTGCAGATACAGATCAAGGTTGTGTGATGAGAGAGTGGCTGGGTTTAGGAGGCTCACTGGTAAATACCCCCTTTCTCACTGCAGAATACGAGAAAGCGCAGTCTTCTCAAGACGCTGTTTCCTCCATGAACCTCTTTGACCTCGGGGGTCAGTACCTCCGGGTTGGGAAAGCCGTGACTCCTCCGATGCCTCTCCTGACGCCCGCTACGCCGGGAGGGCTGCCTCCTGCAGCAGCCGTCGCCGCAGCCGCTGCCACGGCCAAGATCACAGCACAGGTAAGGCAGGGGCTGCTGCGACTCAGCCGAGGTCGTCATGATGTGAAACAGACCCGCAGACTGCTCCAGCCCAGCTGTATTCACTGGTTTGGGTCATTCTGGCCTGGATCAGACTCTGTTCCTAGGGCTTCACACGTAGAAGCTTGCCTGCCCTGGCACTTGTGAGGATCTGATCCAGCAGCGCTTTGGAGTGGAGCCTGGCACAGCTGACCAGAACTTTATTTAGAGAAAGGCTGGGGGGAGACTGGAGGGGATTCCTTGTCTGGGTGGGCAAAGCAGTGGTTATAGTAGAGGCTAAAAGAGTGCATGGGAGAACAGGAAAGGGCAGTAATGGTTGCATGAGCAGCGCTCTGCGTTGTTGAAAAGGCTCTGCCTGTGTGGGCTGTAAAGTCTTTGGGCTGTTGACAAGCAAGGAAGAGCAGTGATGGAGCAGGATCGATGTCGATGCAGGAGTTTAGGGGCTCTCAAATGTAGTTTGATGAAGTAGCAGCAGCTCCTGGCACTGATGGAGGAGGATCACCTTGCAAAGCAATAAGTATTTGAGTCCATAATCCTCGCCCTGGGCAGCACAGAATCACAGAATCCCAGACCGTCAG
>NW_010160432.1:2650-2888 GCF_000695765.1 Mesitornis unicolor | reverse complement strand
CCTCCCAGTTCCTCCCAGTCCCCCCAGTCCCCCCAGTTCCTGCCTGTCCCAGTCCCTCAGGGTGGGGGTTGGGCTCCGTTCACCTTTGCCCCTCCCCCCCCCATCGATTTTTTGGGGTCAAAACGGGCGGGGTTGGTCAAAGTCCCGGGGGGGGGAGGGGCGATTTGGCTCCGCCCACTGCTCCCAGTGCTCCCAGTGCTCCCAGTACAGCTCCCAGTTCCCTCCCAGTTCCCCCCAC
>NW_010160432.1:1998-2293 GCF_000695765.1 Mesitornis unicolor | reverse complement strand
CTGCCGCCACCCGACTCCTCCCAGTTCCCTCCCAGTTCCCTTCCAGTATTCCCAGTTCGCTCCCAGTTTGCTCCCAGTTCCCCCCAGTGCTCCCAGTGCATCTCCCCAACTCCTCCCAGTTCCCTCCCAGTATTCCCAGTATCACCCCAGTGCCCCCAGTGCAGCTCTCTGTCTCCTCCCAGTGTCCCCAGTGCCCTCCCAGTATTCCCAGTTTGCTCCCAGTACAGCTCCCAGTGCCCTCCAGTGCTCCCAGTTTGCTCCCAGTTCTCCCAGTACAGATCCCTCGCTCCTCCCA
>NW_010160432.1:0-1559 GCF_000695765.1 Mesitornis unicolor | reverse complement strand
CTCCCAGTTCCCTCCCAGTATTCCCAGTATCACCCCAGTGCTCCCAGTACCGTCCCAGTGCCTTCCCAGTACTCCCAGTTTGCTCCCAGTGCAGCTCCTTGGCTCCTCCCAGTGCTCTCAGTCCCTCCCAATCCTCCCAGTGCCCCCCAGTTTGTACCAGTGCCCCCCCATTTCCTCCCAGTTTCTCCCAGTTCCCCCCAGTGATCCCAGTGCCCTCCCAGTGCTCCCAGTACAGCTCCCTGACTCCTCCCAGTGCTCCCAGTTCCCTCCCAGTGCTCCCAGTACAGGTCCCTGGCTCCTCCCAGTGCTCCCAGTTCTGCCCCAGTGATCCCAGTTCCTCCCAGTGCAGGTCCCCAACTCCTCCCAGTTTCCTCCCAGTTCCCTCCCAGTATTCCCAGTATCACCCAGTGCTCCCAGTGCAGCTCTCTGTCCCCTTCCAGTGTTCCCAGTGCCCTCCCAGTATTCCCAGTTTGCTCCCAGTACAGCTCCCTGGCCACCCCCAGTGCTCCCAGTTCACTCCCAGTGCCCTCCCAGTGCTCCCAGTATCACCCCAGTGCTCCCAGTACCATCCCACGGCCTTCCCAGTATTCCCAGTTTGCTCCCAGTACAGCTCCCTGGCCACCCCCAGTGCTCCCAGTTCACTCCCAGTGCCCTCCCAGTGCTCCCAGTTTGCTCCCAGTACAGCTCCCAGTTCCCCCCAGTGTTCCCAGTTCCCTCCCAGTGCTCCCAGTTGCTCCCAGTGCAGCTCTCTGACTCCTCCCAGTTCCCTCCCAGTGCTCCCAGTGCAGCTTCCCAGTTTGCCCGCAGTCCAGCTCCCCAGTTCCCCCCAGTGCTCCCAGTTCCCTCCCAGTTCCCTCCCAGTACAGCTCCCAGGATTTCCAGTTCCCTTCCAGTATTCCCAGTTTGCTCCCAGTTTGCTCCCAGTTCCCTCCCAGTTCTCCCAGTACAGGTCCCTGGCTCCTCCCAGTGCTCCCTGTTCCCCCCCAGTGTTCCCAGTTCACTCCCAGTTCCCTCCCAGTTTGCCCCCAGTGCAGCTCCCCATCTCCCCCAGTGCTCTCAGTTCCTCCCCAGTGCTCCCAGTTCCTCCCAGTGCTCCCAGTACAGCTCACTGACTCCTCCCAGTTCCCTCCCAGTATTCCCAGTATCACCCCAGTTCAGCTCTCTGCCCCCTTCCCAGTGTTCCCAGTTCCCTCCCAGTTCCCTTTCAGTACTCCCAGTACAGCTCCCAGTTCCCTCCCAGTGCTCCCAGTACAGATCCCTGACTCCTCCCAGTGCTCCCAGTTCCCTCCCAGTATTCCCAGTTTGCTCCCAGTGCAGCTCCCCAGTTCCCCCCCGTGCTCCCAGTGCCCTCCCAATGCCATCCCAGTGCTCCCAGTACAGCTCCCAGTTCCCCCCAGCGTTCCCAGTTCCTGTTCCAAGTTCCCTCCCTGTACCCTCCCAGGGCTCCCAGTTCCCTCCCTGTTCCCTCCCAGTGCTCCCAGTACAGATCCCTGCCTCCTCCCAGTGCTCCCAGTTCTCTCCCAGTTCTCTCCCAGTGCTCCCAGTACAGCTCCCAGTTC
>NW_010160431.1:0-30522 GCF_000695765.1 Mesitornis unicolor | reverse complement strand
GGGTTTGGCGGGGCTGCTTCGACCCGGGGCGGGCTGAGGGCGAGCTCCGCGGGGCGTTTGGTGGCCTGGGAAAGCAGTGGCCGCTGCTTGTTGCTTATTTGAAAGCTCGGGGTAACCGGGCTTGGTTGGCTGATCAATACCTGGTCCTCCTAAGTTGAGAAGACGTTCTAAAGCTTGTGTGTTACTTCTACTTTTTAGACTAGGTGTAAGTGCGTGAGTACTGCAGTTGTAACTCCTGTTGTTCTTAGCAAGGAGAGCCGAAGGAAGTACGGAAGCACTTTTTTAGATGGGCTATTTTAATATTAATAGTTTCGGTAAAAAACTAATTTGTGCCTGTTTATGTGCAGTTCATTTCTAGATTTCTTTCATTCATTCATTCATAGTTAGGTTTCAAACTTGGGAGTGTTCATTCATTTTAAAATACAAAATAAAGTTGTTTGGGAAGATGTCCTGAATCTATTTTTTGAGCTTTTGAGTTTTGAAAAGGGGTTGTTTTAACAAACCATGAGTTTTGAGGCCTGTTAGACACTGTCATTCAAGCTTTGCTGCAGCTCTTCTGTCGGTTACTCCTTGTCTTCAGCTCCTCTCTGCTTCTCAGTAGCTGGTTATTTGTTTGACGAGTTTGTAGTGGTTTCCTTTAGCAGCCTTTAAATAGGATTTTGTGGGTTGATGTGTTGTTTGGGGTTTTCTTCTTCTCCTGCTGTATGAAAAATCACACTCTAATACTCCACATTTGGATAAAAATACTCAACCTTTCCCCCTGTGGTCGCCCTGTCACTGAGAATTTTTACCAGTAGCAGCCTTAAAACGATATTTTTTAATATTCTATAACCCAACCAAAGAATTAGAGCAAAATACTTTAAAAGTAAAAGCAACTTAATGCCTATTTATTTTCATCTACTCTTACATTTCATTATATTTTAAATGAGATGTGCTTTATTTTTAATTATGAGCGTGGAAGAGAGCTGTTCTTTTTCCAAGCAGTTTGCAGGTTCCCACTAGACCTGTCAAATCGGTGTTGCTTCCTAATGGCTCTTTAGCGTGAGCTACATCCCTGCTGAAGTTGGTTAGCACTGTGCACTAGTCTTACAAGATACGTATTTATTTGTGAGTAGGGAAGCAGCTTCTGTATCTGAGTGTGTATGAAAACGGGCTCAACTCCCTCTTTCAGTAAGATGCTGTCTTGTAGCACTTGTGGTTTGCTGCTGCCAAAAGTGAGAGGCCTTGCTTTGTGATGTCCTTCCTCCCTTGTATGAGTTTTTCGAGATCCCTCCATGCGTTAGTTGGGTGCACTAAAACAGCAGAAAAATACTCTTGTTTTCCTTTCCTGGATTTGTTTTCTTCCATTTTACTGAGTAAAATCTGCTGTAGAGAGGACTGAGGAGTGGTGGAGCTGGCACGAGGTAGGAGCAGGATCCGCTTGGGATGGAAGTGGGGACTGGCACTCCACCCTTGAGGCAGTGGCTTATTCACTTCCCTGTGTTTTGTGTAACGAAACCAGTGATTTATCCAGGCCTATTCATTGTTTCCTAAAATCATGTTTTTTCTGAAACTTAACGTGGTTACACACCCTTCTTCCTCCTCCCCTCTATTGCTTTTTCCTCCTTTGTTATGGAGCGCATGGTTCATTCACGTTTGCGTAGGAAAACGTTAGCAGGTGCCTTTTTTTGGTGGAAGAATGTATAATGTTACAAGTATCTGGCATATTTCATGTACATGAAACCTGCCGCTAGGGGAAACGAATGCACGTCCGTTCTCCAGGCTCAGCTGAAATAGTGTTGTGTGGCTCCAGGTTGCTCTCAGGGCACTGCAGTATTAAAGATATATTTAGATTTTAGATAATCAGGTGTAACTCAGTTATCCTCGCTTGACGATTCCCCTTGGGCTTAGCAGGAATCCAAAACTGAACGGCTTGGAGTACTTGTACTGTGCTGAGGTAAAAGGATACAAGTTGTGCTCTGAGCAGTGCTTCTCATTTATTGCACAAGGAGGAATGGAGGACCGTTTTGAATTATTAGTTTGTTGCTGGCTTACTTCCGTGGCTGATGAACTAATTTGATAATGCCTTAGACGCTCTTATTTTTAAGCTGGAAAATCCCTGTTTTAACCTCTTAGCAAAGATGCGATACGGGTTGGTATCATGTGGTAGGTAGAAAACGCTTATCTCTGGTCTGTGTGAACTCTGAAAACTGGGGTAGGGAGGGGATGGAGAACTTGGTTGCATAAGAACAAAGGCTTTTTACGTATCTTTTTCCTTTCAGCATCTCAAGAGGAAGGATCCATTTTGTGTAGAATTAAGTGATTTCCAGAGGACAGCCCCAATGACAGAACTGTCTGCACATTTACCCCAGTTTCAGCATGGGCAGCTGACAGAAAACTTCCCTGATACCCACCTCAGCAACACTGTATGTAACAAACCATTTTATTACCTGGTAGCAGTTAAATCAGGATAAATATTGAATGTGCATGAAAAGGCAGTTCAGAACTCCAGCAAACTGTTGGGGAGTAGTTTTCTCTGTCTGGACTGTTGTGGTGATAAGCAGTGCTAAAAGAAATAGCCTGTAAAACATCTGATGTTCTAAACTCGTTTTTAGATACAGTTAAGACTTCCCCTGGTTTAAAGTGGTGTTGGAATGACCAAGCCCTCAAGAGAAATAAGAAAATGGGGTGGGATGCTTGTGTGTTAAACATTGACCTTTAGGGGATTCAGTGAGCAATCTTGATCTAGCCTGACTGTGGTCTCCTTGATTCATGGTTTCTTGGTCACAGAGTTAATTTTAGTCTAGGCAGAGCTTGACGCCTGTGTTTTGTTGTTGTAACTGCTGGAGGACTGCTCCTTATGCAGGAAGAGCAGCACTTGTTGTGTCTTAGGTGTGAGTAATTGTCAGGCTGCTCTCGGGGTTCTTGAGGTTTGGAGGGGAAGGGAAACTCAAACCGTAAAGTTTTACATGATTGCTTTGAAAGACCTAAGCACGTAATCGTTGCTAAAACGGTACTCATTGCACCGCACGTGTTTTGGTAAAACCGAGTGGAGGTGATCTGCTTGGGTGTGGTGCTCAGGCTCTTGGGTTTGTCAGGCTCAGTTCTTTGTTCCTGCTACAGCTCTTGAGTGTCAGGTTGCCTTGTGACACAGAAGTGCTCTTGTGAGGCTGGGCCACCGGTAGCCATGGTTATGGCAGTGATTCAAGGGAATATTTTGATCCCTGCTCTGACTCTTCTGTGCAATCCAGCAGTTTAAGTAGAATTTTGAAAAATGCTTGGTTTTAGCTCCGATCAGCACCCAGCTATATCAGTACAAATGGAAAACATTTGAAATTTTTAAATTAAGAAGTCAGTCTGAAGATCTTACTGATTGTAGAAACTGTTAATAAAAATAGAGAAGTGGAAACTTTTCTAACGCATCCTTTGTACTTCTACTTCAGAGGGAATGAAAAAAGTTTTTTTCATCTTGGACAGGTGAGAAATTAACCTTTACTGAATGCTTCTGCCAGATTAAAAAGACAGAGCTCAGCAATAAACCACGGGCTCACCATTCTTACAGATAACTTGGTGATGCTGCTCCCCAGGAATGAGGGACGGGTGGTTCTATTTACTTCTCACTGACAAACTGTACTGATGAATAACTGATACTTGTGCTTTGTCTTTCCTCATTTAGGTGTAACTTTAGGTGTACTTTTCAGTACTTAGTTGAAGTGATTTTTCTCCCTTACATGTATCTGCTTTGTTTTTGTACATACGTACAAAAATCCTTTCCTGCTTAAATAGATCTGGCTTCCGTGGCCAAAAGTCAGCATGGGGAATGTCTAAGTACTATAACTTGCCTTCTCTTCTTCTAGTCACACACTCAGTCCAGCCCAGTCTTTAATATCTCTCACTGTATAATGACCTTTAAATATAAACGATGTACGGGAGAAGTAATGAAGTGTGTGCCCGCAGTCAGGCAAGGGGGTCTGCTCCTGATGTATAAATCTGGATTTAATGAATAAAACCTTTATATCGAATATGCTTGCTTGTTATCTCTTGGTTCAGGGGCATTGTGCTAGGTTTGCTATTAACTATTTTCCTGATAGGAATAAAAAAAACAAACATGATTTGCTCTTGATACTGTTTAGTCACCTGAAAGCGCGTAGTTCGTAACTTACGTTTGCTTACGGTGTTACAACAGGTGTTACTGACTTTTTAGCTTCAGAATTTTCACTTTTAACTATGTCTGAGGAAAGTGAAGAATCTGTTCCTTTGCTTCCACTTCAGCAAGAGTCCATGGCCTCTGCTCTGTTTAATACTGATCAGGTAGGATACGAGTGCACTTTGTACTTTTAAGCAGCGGGGCACGCGCGTGTCACTTTTGGCTACGCTTTAATAGCCTGAAAGGACAACTTTTTTCCTGGTTTTAACAACAAATGAGAGAATTACTCTTTACTCTTTTGATGCTGATCTGTTTTCCATGCAGTGTGTTTTAATATGTGTAGGAATTCTGTGATTGTGTCTTTGTTCCTAACTAGTGGAGGGAATAGAAGGGCACATACTGGTCTAATTTCTTCCATTTTCCTCTTTGTTTGATTTATATATATTTTTTTTGTAGTGATGTGCTAGTTATTCAGGCATTGCCTTTGGCTGTTTTTGTGTTCGCTTTGCAAAGCTGTAGCTTTTTCTTTTGCTTTTTCTATTTCTGTGCCTAAGATGGGGTAAGTGCTCCCTACAGCAGAGAAAGAACAAAGTATTCTGCAAGTGTGCAGACATATAACTGCCAGTTCTGCTTTACTTGTGTGGTGTTCTGAGGCTCTCATCGTCTCCAGTGTAGTGTTACTTACGATCATCTTAAGCAGTTTATTTAGACAGGTAAGCTTATGGCTGTCGCAGACTGAGAGAAATGGAATATTTTTAGCACTACCAAGGTGAAATATGTTTCATTTGAGCTCTGATGTGTTCCTAAAGCGGTTGGGTGGCAGCCAGCGTTTCGGAACAATTGGACATGATCTCTTTATTTGCATTCTCCCATATTCCTGTTTCTCTCTGACTTTCAGTAGTTCTATGTGAGAACTTTGCACAAAATGGCAAGTGATTTAGAACAAAGTTTTCATTTAGTAAGCGATAATATTGAACCCAAAGTCTTCTTCAGAAGATGCTAAATTCAAGTTAAGGTTAAAACCTTGATTCTATAAATCTGGTTGCCTGCCAGTTTTAATTGCTTAATTAAGACAGTTTTAGATTTATTTTTTTTCCACTTAGGTTCAGTTTCCTTTTTGAAGAACAAAGCAAATTTTCTTAGAGGACAGTTCTTGAAACTCTGCTGAGCTTGATCCAGAGGGTACCCCAGAAGAGGACTAAATAGCCAAAGCGTTTGATGTGTCTTGTCACTTTGTCATGTTTTGGGAAAGCAAATTTTTCAGGAGTTGAGGAAGTCATAAAGCTTCAACCAAGGCTTTAGCAGCGTCAGTGTTTGCAGTTCAAAGTCCGGGGACTTGTACTCCTTAATCACTTAAGTGCTTTTCAAAACCCCACTCTGAGTTTCTGAGTGTGTACTTAACATCTCGTCTTTTGTGAGGGTGGGGCTGGGACAATTCTCTATAAAGAATCTCCAGAATTACTATTGATGATTTATTGAAAAACTGCAGCCAGTCCATGAGGTACAAGTCAGCAATTCACAGAATCACAGCATCTCAGGAGTTGGAAGGGACCTCGAAAGCTCATCCAGTGCAACCCTTGCCAGAGCAGGATCACCAGAGCAGTCACACAGGAACATGGCCAGGTTGGCCTTGAATGTCTCCAGAGAAGGAGACTCCACAACCTCTCTGGGCAGCCTGGGCCATGCTCTGTAACCCTCACAGTAAAAAAGTTTTTCCTCATGTTCAGATTGAACCTCCTATGCTCCAGCTTGCACCCATTGCCCCTTGTCCTGGCATTGGTATGTTTGGAAATGCTATTAAGAACATGTCATGAGAGTTTAGTTGCATGTTTGAGGTAAAAATTACCTGTGTAAGACTACTAAAGCAGAAATTTATTAGGATATTTTCAATGCCGCGTCTTGTATCTGGAGCAATTTTACTAGAGCTGAGTGATATTTTAAAGGTATTGCAAACAATATTTTCTTTCAGTTTATTGTACGTTTTAATTGAAAGCTGCTTTAGTGCACTTGCTCCAACTGAAGTGTTTGTGAATGAAGTAATTGTGAAGAAATGTTTCATTGTGTAAGTAATCAAAAATCTTGGGGTTGCATCTCTTTTCTGTTAAACCTCTTGAGTGCAGGGAGTGGAAGCAGTGTAGCATTTACTTTGGACATTGTAATACAGTAAAAAAAACCCCCCAAAACAGTATTATGTATAAACTGTTGCATTTCAGGACTCGTTTAGAGAGACTGGTAAGCGTAAAATGGTTTTATTGCTTTGTAGTCCAGAAGAGGTGGGATGTAGCTCACCCTCCTGTTGTGTTCTGTGTGTACACACAACATACAGAGGGCTAAATGCCCCCTGCTCCTGTGGCTTCTTGGAGAGGGGGGTGAAGGTTTGTGACACCAGGAGCACAGGCCTGGTCATTTACTTGTAGGTGGTGCTCCCAGTTTGTGGTTTTACTTGTGGTTAATCTTAATTCAATTGGAAGTTTACCTCTATCCTTGTGTTTGAATTATACCCTTGATGTTTCCTGTAGCAGTATCAGGAAGGCTCTTTCATATTTTTTTGATGAGAGTGGTCGTATTTCTTCAGTGTCAGTGATAAGATATGGCAGTAGTATCCTCAGGACAGGAAAGAAAGAATCTGTACCCTCATCACACTAAAACTCTGGGATCAAATCTCAGTATAAAGACTGAGAATTACCTGAATTGGATCACTGTTTGTGTCATTCTTCTTGCTAAAAATGTGGGAGCCCAATACCTTGTGAAACTCCATTTTAGTATATATTCTAGGTAGTTTACAGTACTGGAGTAACATGGTAAGGAAAGTAGAAATCTTCTTGGGTTTTCCATGGAGTTAGGTTCATAAATGTCTGTGGGCATTGTTTCTAGGAACAGGTACAGTTAATTCTTGTCAAGCTGTGAATAATCTACTGTCATGCACTACATCAGCAACTGTAGTTTGGACCAAGGGAAAAAGCTGTCCTTAGTCAGCTTTTCAAGTTGTGTTTAAAGGAAAGGTGATGTAGGCTGTGAATGCAACCAGCCGTGCTTTCAGCTGCTGCTGTTTTAAACAAATGCTTCTAACACAGCCCTGTGCCATCATTCTTTGGATAACTGTGTGATGCAGTTAATTACTACTGTTTAAGTCCTTGCTGTGGCGAGTGTTCTTGACAGTAAATATCACCTTATACGTTTCCCCTTCAAGATCATTATTAGCTTAATGTACAAGAATATGATTGTGGATGGTTGCTGAGGAAACTTGGTTTTTTTTAATGCATCCCAGAATGACAACAGTGAAAGACGTCGCCACGATAACAGCGAGCGCAGAAGGAATGACAATCCTGAGTCTGAGACCAATGGGCAGCCGCAAAACAACATTCAGCAAGTGGTGGAACAAGACGAAGAAGAAGATGAGGAGCTGACACTGAAATATGGGGCAAAACATGTGATTATGTTGTTTGTTCCTGTCACACTTTGCATGGTGGTCGTCGTTGCAACCATCAAGTCTGTCAGCTTTTATACACGCAAGGATGGACAGCTGTATGTATCATTCCCCCCCCCATCTTTTCAATGGATTCACCTAATTTCCTTAACTTCCCTTTCTTCAGGAGTCTCATTCAAACAGTGAACTCCCTCTTGCTTCCCTTTTCCCCTCCACCAGCCCCAAAATAGTTTTGTTTTATACCTTCCAGAAACCAGACTCTAAATTTGTGGTACTACTGACATTTGTTGTCTGTCTGGTGACCAGTTAGGATAATATCTTGGTTTTTACTGCTTGATTCAAATCCTAGTCCTCATTTTAATACTTTGTCATGCTCTGTGGTATTTATAAAATAAACTTAATCCTGAGCCAGAGCCATTTCAGTTGTACTCTGCTAGAATACAGAGATTTTTGGAAAAGGTTAAGAACTACTCGTTTAAGTGAAGTAACATAGCTGCCAAGTTCTGGTTCGCCTATGCTGTTTGATAAAGAAATTCAAATGCAAAATTAAGGTAGCTTTATGAGGTTCACTTGTGATGTAGTTACAGACACTTTTCTGTCAGGCTTTCTGTGTAGATTTTTCTCCTTTTTTGAATTTTATTTTTTTTAATATATTTTTTAGCAAAATATTAATGTTGCCCAAAAAAAAGCAGTTTCAGTGAAAGCTGATTTGATAGAAAGGAGACAAAGGAAGAACACTGAGCCTGTCAGAGCATGCAGCAAATCAGTCTCAGTGTTCTACTGTGCAAATGTTTAAACAAAGTGATTCGAAGTGTGTTTGGCTTTGAAGTGTTTGTATAATATAAGCATGTCATAAAGTGTTTCCATAAAACACAGAGTTCTTTTTCACTCTCAAGGTTGATGATCAGAGAATTGTTTCTCTTGAGATTTTCTTTATGGTGTTTTCTTCTCCCCTCCCCCAGCTTTCCCATGATGAATTGGATTTTTCCCCAGGCTGCTGTATTTCTTTAAGAAAAGAGAGTTGCTCTCGACATTGTTTTGTTGAGATCACTGAGGAACCTTTCATTGGAAACCCACTAGAGGGTGTGCTTGTAAAGGTCCAGCTGCAGTGATAGTCTAGTGTGTCAAACAGTGCGGAGTTCTGGGTTTTGTTTATTTTACAAAGTAGAAAATAGTAATAATCTAAGAATGTGAGAAAGGCAAGTCTTCTGAGGAGAAGCATCTGTGCATACAGTGGCATTTCAGTCGGATCTTTTGTTCCTGTAGCATCTACACTCCTTTCACGGAAGAGACTGAGACGGTTGGACAGAGAGCCCTGAATTCAATTCTCAATGCCGCTATCATGATCAGCGTTATCATTGTCATGACCATACTCCTGGTTGTGCTTTACAAGTACAGGTGCTACAAGGTATGTATAAATATGGTTACTTTAGTAATTGTGCTAGATTTGTTTATTGTGCAGATCGTCAAGAATGGAACAGAATGAAGGGTTATCAAGCACAAGGAGCAGAATTGGTGATCCAGTCAACTGTTTCAGTTTTGTGGCTTCTGCTCCTATGACACAAGGCCCAGTGCTAACACTGCTGACTCTTTTGTAAGTTAGAATTAGGGTGGCATTGCTTCCTATTCCTGTGCAATGTGCCATGCACTGAAATCTTCCTGTGGTCAAGAACTACAAAGTGCAGACTACTGGTCCTACAGTTTGGAAGCTATTCAGGACTTCAGGGGCTTTTCAAGGACTCGTCTCTCCCCACCCTGTCCCAGTATAGAGGTCTCACAACACTGATGTGTGCGTGGCTGTACGCAGCAGGCAGTATCCTTATAGCAAACACAGAGACTAAGTCTCTTTTGGGAAAGACTTCAATCCTTTGGGGGATTGGACTGGATGATCTTTTGAGGTCCCTTCCAATCCCTAACGTTCTGTTCTGTGAATCCAATAATGATATAATCTAGGCAAGTCCAGGCTTAGCATAAATAATTGCAATGTCACCTGCCTGGGAGGAGTTTTTCTGTGAAAATTCCTGGTTATCTTTTGGTCTTAATGACCCATTCGACAAGGCTTGGCCTAATAAAACTTCTCAGTGGACAGCCAGTACCTTGATTCTGTTTTGTAGTTGTAAAACGGGCTGTGGGATCCATGCACTGGCACAAAGCTTTGCTCCACTTTATTTTGTTTTCAGGAGGGGAAAATGGTTTTGGTCTTCATGGCTGTGGGTGAAACCCCTTTACAAAGTTATCTGTGGAGCAACTGGGGAAGTTATTTCTGCTTGAATCTGCACACAGCTTGGACTTGTGCTTTTTAAAGTATGGACCTTCTCTTTTATGACAGTGTCGAGTTAAACCTGAACTGACAAAGTTACCTTTTTAACCTGTCAGTTCTGTTCATTCTAATGAAGTAAAATAGCTGATGTTAGGTTCTGTGGCAGCTAATTGCTTCTCCTCAGTTGCTGAAAGCATCAACTAGTTTTTACTATGCTGCTATACCAGAATGCTGTAAAATGTAGGTACCTGTCCATTGAATTCTATTTTACATGCACTTCTACTGTACTCTAGATTATGGGCAGCAGAACTTCAAATGAAAAAATGTTAGGCCTCCAACTGGTAGTGACAATTTGTTTGTCTTCACAAGATTTTTATCTGAAAACTCCTTTGGAGAAAGGAAATACTATTTCAGCTTTACTGTTGTTAGTTTCTTATGTTTCTCCTGTATGTGATAAATCAAGCATGGTCCTGATTCAAGCTCCTAAATCTAACCAGAAACAGCATCTCCTGAGGTGATTCTGTTTGACTAGCTTTTCTTTTTAAGATATTTTATTATTCTCTGCATTCTTCATTGTTCTAGTCTGCCTAACCAAAATCTGGCTGCTATAGCTCATTGTAATTCTCTGCATTCTGCAATCTTTAGTCTTGATATTCAAGTTTTAGCAGGCAAAGCGGACTCTGTACCAGCAGTCAAAGAGTGTTGAAGCTGTTGTCAAATGAAGAAGGAGAATTCTTTAATTAGAAGGCAGCAAACCTGTCGTAGTGTGCTGCCTGGAAAGCACTGGCCAAAACTTAAAATAAATGCTTTGGGAAAATCACTTGGATGAAAAGAGGAGGGTGATCTGGAAAATGCTATGGTAAATGAGATACATACTGAGAATAAAGCGAACGTCTGTGTGTAAACTGCCAACTTGTGTCAACTCTTGAAGCTATCTCCTTTAGTACTGTTGGCAGAGCGTGTGTAAACGCTTGCTGGACCACGGCCTTGGTGTTTGACATTGTTAGCATTTTACTCTTTACTGGAATGAAATATCAGTATTCACATTAAATAACTAATGTTTTCCATCTCTGTTAATGCAGGATCCTTCTGCTATGTTATAATAGCACTGTTACCAAAATGGCCTAAAGATACACACAGTAGCTTTCATTTTATAGAATCTCTGTTGAAAGACCACAAAGCACTTAAAATTTGTAAGTGTAAATTAAAATAGAATAACGAATAGACACTAAATATGAACTTAGCAACAACCAAAGGGACAGAGAGCTGAATATCATTTTATTGCTTTAATCAGTAGGGAAAATAACCTTAAAAGTATTCTTAATTAGATAGTAGCTTTTAATTATCAAATCTAAAAAACCCCAAACCTTTATTGATATCTTTTTTCCAGGTGATCCATGGCTGGCTTATAATTTCTTCTCTATTACTGCTTTTCTTTTTCTCATTTATCTACCTGGGGTAAGTGAACTGAAGTATTAATATGCTATTTTTCATGTATCAGTTTGTGTATCTATTTATTTTAGAACTAGCCCCTGAATCTTAAACAAGAATGATATTGAGCTATTGCATTAAAATTTGGGGGTTTATATAGGTTCATAGAGTAGACATAAAAGAGAGGGATATTTACAGGTTTATAGTGCATCTGATGTTGTGCAGGAGCCATCCATCACGTATGCGTTGCCATAATAAGCTGTCTTCTACAGGGTAACTTACTCTGTTAGTTGATCTTCTGATAACTTAGTATTTCATAGCCATATGACTCAGGGGCAGTTGTTGGCATCATGGCTTTGGTGGTGGGCTGTATATGCGAAGGCTGTTTGCCTGGGAGTGGCAGAGAAGAATCAGCTGAAAAGAATCTGCTCTCTTGCCAAAATATATTCAGTGTTTTTGCATTCAGAAGCATGCCTTTATCCAGACATCGAGAAAAGTTGTACGTAATATTCAATATTCTCTAAAACAAGCACCCACACCAGCATTTGTAACTAGAGATATGCCATGAAATTATCATAGTGTGTTTATTTTTGTGCCGCTTGATGTCAGATACGAATCTCTCTGAAGAAGCTTATTTAATTTGGTCTCTAGGGGGAGAAAATGGTGTTCCTTCAGTCACTAGTTTTTGCGAGAAGTGATCTGAGATGCCTTTTTTTGTCAGTATTTTCTCTCATTTTAGTAATGACTCCTGAAATACAAGGCAGTGTGTGCTGCACAAGTGCAGCGTGGGCTGAGCTGAGACGAGTTGCCAGGCTCCTGTGTGAGCAGAGGGACTGAAGGCTTTCCTGACGCTCTGCTTTCCTTCACCTCTCCCTGCTGCCTCACAGTGGTGCTGGCTTCTTTTTGCAGCCATCCAAGGAGTGAGGAGGGAGTTTGGAGACCAAATACAATGATGGCAGTAAGGGACATCCTGTTAACAGTGCGCCTCTCAAAGGCCAGCTAACAACTAGGGAAGACAGATTTCCTGGAGAAAAGTATTATTCAAGAAATTATAAGTTTATAATTATTCTTAGTGGCTTGATGAGTTGGTAGCAGCAGAATCTGCAAACAGCCATCACAACTGTTTCTTCCCTGGATTAGTAGAAATCACCTGTGGCTTGGTGACAAGGTATTTCTCTGTTTCGGTGTATTGGTTATTGAGGGTCTTAATTAGTTTATAGTATTTGGTGTGACAGGATGGCACAGTTCATTGAAAAGGGAAGCTTTTTACTGTAGTGTTGGTGACGAATAATAAAATAGAATAACCACGTGTATCTTTTGAGATGAGCGAAGTGTTTCCGTTCCACAGGGGGCAGGGAGGTAGAAGGAGATCTGTTTGCATGCCTTTAAAAATTCATTATAACCTCATAAGTTCTTACTCTTCTGATCTTTAAAAACCATTAGTATAATCAAAATTACTGGTTTGGCAGTAATGTCCTTTCCTGTCATTTTCTGCTTTGATTGAGAAGGAAACAGAACATTAATGAAAATTTTCGGAAAGGTGACAGAGTTGGTGTGAAGCAAACACTGGTAAAATTATCCTCTTTGGGAAGAACAGTTAAATACTAATTGGAGAGAGATTTTTACATTTGTGCCACTGCAATATGAAATATGAATATGAAAATTGAAAACAAAATTCTGGAGCTTGCATCTGTAACTTGTTTCCATTGTCTTAAGCAAATGCAGTCCATATTCTTTCCCATATTTCTTTTTCTAGTGAGGTTTTTAAGACGTATAACGTTGCCATGGACTACATTACGGTGGCACTCATGATCTGGAACTTCGGTGTTGTGGGAATGATTTGCATTCATTGGAAGGGTCCCCTCCGGCTCCAGCAGGCGTATCTCATCATGATAAGTGCTCTCATGGCCTTGGTGTTCATTAAGTACCTTCCTGAGTGGACTGCGTGGCTTATCCTGGCTGTCATTTCAGTGTATGGTAAGGTCTGGGGCACGGCACAGTAGCAGATATTTTGCTGGGAATTTCTTCTGTTTCCTGACTTTCTGTTTTCTGTTTGTCTGACTTGTGTGTGGGAGTATCATCCAAAGTAGTGGTTAAGGTGATTACAGACTTCACAAATAAGATCATGAACTGAGCAGAGATCAGTCTCCTGCAGTTAAGGGCCTTGTGTGACTCTGCGATGCCATCTTCCTTCATGTTTTCTGTACTTTCTAGATTCTTTGGGGAGGAATATTTAAGTAATTGAAGAGAGGAGGAGATAAGAAATCTGTGTTGCCATTTTGATCTCTTCTGTGAAGGTGGAGGGCTTTTGGTTTCTTATTTTCCCCAAGAATCTTTGGAAACTATTGTACGTTCAGAATTTAGGAGCTTGTTGTTTGGGTACAGTCCCGTACAGGTACAGATCTGCCCAACCTATGAATTGCTCAAATTTGTGGACATAGAAACAATACCCTGACCCATGCCTAATAATATAATGAGAAGGAAGCAAGGAAGGAATAAAGGCAGCTTTAGTTGCTCAAAGTCATTTTACATTTAGAAGAATGTAGTTGTGATACCTGTTTCCTGGATTTTTTTTTTTAATTAGAAGAAAATGAATTTGTATTATCATGTATTACATTGTCTCAGGATGATGACTGGGATACCTCGATGTAGTTTTTTCATAAAGCTTTAGAGGGCACTGGACACGTTTGATAAGAAGATCACTCTATATCCCAAATACTGATTTAGTTCCCAGCCAAGACTAAATTCCAGTTACTTAGACATCATGAAAACACAACAGCTAAGAGTACACGGGAAGATGTGCTCATGAATTGTTTTGGAAGCATGTAAGTATGATGAATGTGTTCTCTGAAGGTCACTGATAATGACAAAGACCGAGAGTCTGTCCAGTTGTAGAAGCACAGGGGTTAATAGGATGTGATCAGCTCTGGTAGGTCCGTGTAGTCCTTAGGTCCTCCCTTTCCTTAGGGAGGAAAAATGTCCCTTGTGTTTATGCTCATGGATCATATGGCACAGTAAGAAAACCTTCCTGTCCCTCCACTCCCCACTTCCACCCTTCTTATGACTGGAACAGATCTGAGTATTCTGAGCATTCAGCCTTCATTCAGTGATTGCAAAATGCAATCACTCTTCAGATCATATTCCAAGACCATAACTTGGCTCTTTTGACTAAAGGAGAGGTAAGTTTCAGACCCTGTGACTCCGTGCTAAGAGCTTTTTACCTGAGCAGGACCAGCAATGGTGCTAGGGCAGTTAGCTGGGGTGCAGAAGGACTCCTCTGTTGCCACATACAGCTCCTGACAGCTAAGCGTTCATTTCAGTGTCAGATTTTGTTTCAGATTAATTTAAAGACACACAGTGAGTAGACAGCTGTGAAGGGTTAATCTGTAAATGTTACAGCTTTCTGCAAGACAAGGGAAAAGTAGCTGTGGCTGGTTGTGGAGTTGCAGATTTCATTAACAAACCATCAGCATTCAAGTGAGAAAGCAAATGGATCATCTGATAGGTCAGTTTTTTGTAAGGCTGTGCTTTGATCTGTGTGAGTAACTCGTGCAGTCATCCTATTCTGTAGATGATTGCTTTTCAGTTAATTTTTACTTCACCCGATGTCATACACTGTCCCATGAACAAGGATTGAATGAAGCAACAGAAAAGCTGTTGGTTTTTTTTCTTATGCTAAATATGCTCTGAACACCTCTTACATCTGTGTGAACACAGCATTTTTCTGCAATACTTAAATCTGGTTTTTTTTCCTCTTCACATACACATTCACTTTTTTCCCCTTTTTAAATGGGAATAAATTTGCAGTCATGCCTACTTTTTGATATGTAAGCCTTACTTACCTTAAAGTTTCTTTTAGCGTTAAACTTGGGTTATGAAAAGCTTTGGTAATAAAAAGCAAGCTTGGGTGTTTCCAAGACATTAGTTGAGTAGTAGCTTTTGTGAATTGTTTATTTTCAACTTGCAAGTCAGGAAACAGACACAGATTCCTTTGCAGCTGCATAGTATCTTAAGTGAGGAACATCACGTTTTTAGAATTTATAGATATATATCACAGTAATATGTAAAATAGATTGTGTAACTGAGAACACTGAGAAATATTTCTGTAGGATGCTGACTTGTGGCCAATGGCTCTCTTGGCAGTCTATGTTCAGGGTAGCATTCATCTTCTTAGCAGTCTCTGCGAGTGTGACGGAAAAACCTTCTTAAAAATGTGTCTGCAGTGGTGTAAGATGTGTTTGCTCTTCCTTACAGATTTGGTTGCTGTCCTGTGTCCTAAAGGTCCTCTTCGTATGCTAGTTGAGACAGCTCAAGAGAGAAATGAAACTCTCTTCCCAGCGCTTATTTACTCGTGTAGGTATATTTCATTAAATACTTTAAACTTACAATCACTCAGTTGAAGTGATTTTATCATTTTCCTGTGTTTTAACATGATCCTTGTCAGCTGCCATTCTTAGTCTGTTCACTTGGGCCTCGGTTTTCCTTTCACTGTTGACTGACAAATGGGAAACATCTTCTGGCTGAGGTCTTTCAAGATAAAAACCAGCACGTTTTGTTACAAAATATGAACAGGAAAAATGGCAATACACCTTGTTTTGCCCAAAGCAGTCTGTCATTAGGCTGTGAATCAACCCTATTCAAATGCAGTACTTGTTTTTAGAAAATATTTATCAGCTTTTCATGCACAAATAATCTGTGTGTTACTGGAAGGAAAGGGAGAAATTGCCTGGAAGAGGTTCATTTACACAACAATTTTCTCCAGGGCTTGTCTTTCTTTATACGTTGTTTCTCCCTGCAGTTGTGAAAAATAACCTACTGAATGCAAGTTGCTGTTATGGCCTGTGTGTTCATTAGTACATAATTCCACTGTTCCTGAAGTTGTCATCATGTGCTCAGGCAGTGAAATAGGTTAATCGTAAATGGTTATACTAGCAGTGCTCAAGAAAGGCCTGGTTTGGAAGCAGGAACTGTGTGGTAGCCTGACTGCGTGCTGCAGGGTCAAGCTTACAGTGGAGCAAGGGGAGGGGTTTCTTCATCTGTCACTCTTGCTGTGCTTTACTGATACTACTCATAGCTGCCTGTTGTTCTGTTCTGTGGGAGGAGAGGTTAATGCTAAGAAACCCCAAACTTGAATTCAGGTACATCATTTAGGTGTGGCAATGCTTCGTTCCCTCCAGACTGGAGAATTCTTTGTGGTGCTGGGGGCAGAGAACAACTGCCTTTGGTGCAGATGCTGTCTCTGAATTGAGGTTTAGTCCTCAGTGCGAGCCTTAACAGACCTTTTTACTTGCCAATAGAAGAACTGATTAATGGCAAAAAGTAAAGAAATACTTGACTCAGGTTTTTAGAGCGGGCTTCATATATGGAAGTAATTTCTCTGGCAATAGCTGTTGCTATGTTTTTCATTCTAGTAAGAATAAAGCTTTTATTCACCAGATTCTGTAAATGCGTGTTGTAGCTGGTGCTGGCTGTGTTCCAGATATTACTGTGCTTTAATGAGAGTAAAATTGCCTGTTGCAAAAGATAGTCGTATCAAAAAAAAAAAAAAAGAAAAATGGATTGATGCCAACGCTATCTCGGAATTGCATACATCAGAGGATGTGATGAGCTGTGCTGGTTTGGTGTTTTTTAATAGCGACAATGATATGGCTAGTGAACATGGCTGAGGAAGATCCAGAAGCCCAACGGAAAGCTTCCAAAAACTCCACTTATGATAAACAAGGTGAGTTTTTCTTTGTAGCTGTTGGTTTAGCTTTTTAGTGTCCTAGTTGCTATAGAAGCATGGAGGCCTTATTAGGAATGATGAATCTGTCAAGATTTCAAAAATTGCTCACTTATTGTTCAGTGAATGTTCCTGTATTTGTTTTTCTGGGATCCAGGATGCTGGTGATGATAGTATAATGCTAACTCATTTATATTGGTATTAAACAGAAATGTGCCTAGCCCTCTTGGCTGTGCAGCTTTTGTCTAAAACCATGGGATTTGTTTGATTACATACGGTGTTAAAGCAGAGCAGTTTCTGAATTTACGTGCTTGAAGGGGTGTACATATATGTAACTTTCAGTAACACCACCTATTTTACTGGAAAATTAAACTGTCAGTGTTGACTAAAGAAGCTAATGAAATATTAGATGAGAGTTTATTCCTAAAATTACGATCTTTAAATTAAGTCACCACAGAACTTCCACTCTCTTACATCGAAGCAGTCCTGAGTACTAGGACTGTAGTGCAGCACGTAGGTGCTGTGACTGCAGAGTGCACATTGACTCCTGATTGTTTAAGTGAGTATTAAAATCCTAAGTGAGAATGTCTTGTAATGGTGTGTGCCAGCGTTAGGTGTTGCTAAATCACAGAATCCCAGACCGTTAGGGATTGGAAGGGACCTCCAAAGCTCATCCAGTCCAATCCCCCTGCCGGAGCAGGAACACCCAGATGAGGTTACACAGGAAGGCGTCCAGGCGGGTTTTGAATGTCTGCAGAGAAGGAGACTCCACAACCTCTCTGGGCAGCCTGGGCCAGTGCTCTGTCACCCTCACTGAGAAGAAGTTTCTTCTCCAATTGAAGTGGAACCTCCTGTGTTCCAGTTTGTGTCCGTTACCCCTTGTCCTATCATTGTTTGTCACCGAGAAGAGCCTGGCTCCATCCTCGTGACACTCACCCTTTAAATATTTCTAAACATGAATGAGGTCTCCCCTCAGTCTCCTCTTCTGCAAACTAAAGAGCCCCAGCTCCCTCAGCCGCTCCTCAGAAGGGAGATGCTCCACTCCCTTGATCATCTTTGTAGCCCTACGCTGGACTCTCTCCAGCAGTTCCTGTCCTTCTTGAACTGAGGGGCCCAATAAATATTATGGAATACCTCTACCTCTCTTTTCCTCATTCTTCTATAATCTTACAAGTAGAGAGACTGTCATGTTTTAGAAGGCACACTTTTGAAGTACATCTTAAATGCCTTTCTTCCTTTGAGCTCCGGCAAACCAGACTCAGAGTGAAGATGCTGAAGCAGATGATGGTGGCTTCAGTCAGGAATGGCAGCAACAACGGGACAATAGAATAGGACCCATTGAGTCAACGCCTGAATCGCGTGCTGCTGTCCAGGCTCTACCCAGTAACTCTCAAACCAGTGAAGACCCCGAAGAACGTGAGTATGGAGTGTTGTGTCTGAAAGACTCAGTAAATCTTAAGCCTAGTTAGTCTTAGTCTTAATTCTGACTGCATAGAGTACGCTGTGAACCAATAGCAAGCTGAAGAGCTGCTCTTGCTTACGCTCAATACTGACATGCCTCACAGAAATCGATGGATTTCTTTTTGGTAGCTTTTGGTTTTGCCACAGGAGCGAGTAATACTGGCCGAACTGATCTTCAGTTTGATACAGAGACTCAAAACTTCAGTAGCACAAGTTGCTTTCAGACCGTTACACAGTCAGTTGCATTAGCTTCTTTGTCATGCAGTGTTGTTCTTCTGTGTAACGCTTTTGGATTTTAGGCTCTGTAAATGCAGTTATTAACGTTTTTTGCCTCGAGATTAAACTGCTGTAATCCACTCTGCACAAAGCAACATTTAAAACCAAATTGCAGATGGAAATGAATGCAGAATGCCACGGGCTTGAATATTTTTCTCCAGCATCTTGCTGAGGTGCAGTATCTTTGGAGCACACAAGACATCAGTAGTCAGCTGTTTTAACAGACTTGTGATTTCCAGTTGGAGTTTAAGCTGGTATTAGATTTGCAAAGCTCTAAATAAATTAGGGTCTGCCTGTTTAATAAACTGCTCTTCCCATGTGATCCTGCCATATTTAGCAGGTGCAACTGCATCCTCTGATTCTCAGGTAACTCCTTTGTTTAAAAAGACAGAGATTTCTACTTTAAGAACAATTTCAGCATTTCCTTTGTCCCAAAAATACAAAATTCAAACTGTGTTGCAAATCTCGAGCTTAGAAAAATAACATTAAGATGCAAAAATGTTAGGAATTGGGCTATTTTAGTTAGTGAACTGGCTAACTCAAACTCTTGTCTGGCCAGACAGTTTTCTCCCTCTGTGTCCCTGCAGCAAGCAGTAATGACAGATGTGCAGTGATCCAGTCAGACTTGTCAGCAAGCATTAGCTTACGGCAAGTTTGGAGCGGCTTATTAGAAATTTGGAGAGTTCACTTGTGTGGATGGACTTATCTAGCAGTTGCCTTTGCTTGTTGATGTGTCACGCTGAAAGCCAGCATCCAGGTTTTGTTTCAGCAGTTAAAGCCATACATTGGAGGCCTGCTGGAGGAGAGTAGGGTTGCCCTTTTTTCTTTATTATTTTATTCTCCCCCCCCTTTCTTTTTGTTCCCCAGTGACCAACCAGGCACAAACCTCTGTTTTGATGCCCTGATTTCCCCTTAGGGCTGGACTGTAATCAGGTCACAAAGTATACAATAGGCCAAACGAAAGCAGCTGGTGACCTCGTGTTAGCCTTTCTGACTTCATATCTTGGACTGAAAGCTCAGAAAGTGAATGGGCATTCGGGGAGTCTTCATTATTTTTTTTGTAGGAATAACTGAGTGCGGTGTTCCCTGAGTTGTTGCTGAAGTGGTAATTGCTATTTAAAAGACCAAGACATTAATTAATGAGTTTTCCTAAACTTCACATGTGGGACTAAGTATGTTGGTTTTTTTGCCTCTGTGATATGGTTTGTAATTAAACACGAGTGCTTTTTACAACTGCCTTAGTAAGAAATCTGTAGGAAGATTGTGAGGACAGTGAAGTGTTTTGCTGGGTATAGGTTTCTCACTGGCAAATAAAACATCATCTGCATGTGACACATTTGTTTCCCCCTCCCTCAGCCAGTTTAAAGGACTTGTACTTCAATATTCTGTTGAGTATGACGTGACAACCGAAAATGGAAGCCGCCCCCAACAAGTACAATTACAAATATCTGAGTTTGTATGCACTGCATTTGTTATGTGTAGGAGACTAGGAATATATAAAAATTCTAATTGTAGGATGAGTTAATCAAATGATGTCATGTTTCTAAGCGGTTTTGTTTCATGAAAGTTTTTCTGTATCACTTGATTGAGGAGTAGTACTAGTTTTGAAAAGAAAAAGTTCTTATTAGCAAGTCTTGTTGATAATTAATGTAAATCTGTATTATTCTCTGACAGTTACTGATAGGTAATATTAGTAGACTGTCTGCTACTTACTGCTGCCGTGTGTTTGCTTTGCAGGAGGAGTAAAGCTAGGTTTAGGAGACTTCATTTTCTACAGTGTCCTTGTTGGCAAAGCCTCTGCAACAGCAAGTGGAGACTGGAACACAACTTTAGCGTGTTTTGTAGCCATATTAATTGTGAGTATAATATAATGTGCTAATGGGGGTAGTTTCTGTTGTTCATCAGGGACAAAGTCATGACTGCTACGTTTTTCCTTTGGAATTTGTTCATTTGGTGCCCTGACAGAAAACTGATGAGGCTTCAGGTGTGATTTTCACTGTCTGGATCATCCATCACTTGTGCCTTTAGTTTAGGAGGGCATGAACTGTATCTTGTATTTCTGTGGGATGTTTATGTATGTAATCTTTTGCTTGTCAGAGTTCCCTAATTTCTCCCTATGTTTTTGTCTTTTTTTTTTCTTTCCCCTCAGGGTCTGTGCCTTACACTTCTGCTTCTTGCCATCTTTAAGAAGGCCTTACCAGCACTTCCAATCTCCATAACCTTTGGGCTAGTTTTTTACTTTGCTACAGACAACTTGGTGCAACCCTTTATGGACCAGCTAGCGTTCCATCAGTTCTACATCTAGCACACTTGGTACTGGTATTCTATGGATATTTGTAGCAAATCTGAGAGGAGGAAGAATGTTTTCCCTCAGTTCTCGAGCGAGGCTGAAGTTCAATACTCAAGATTCCAAGCCTGAATCATTACAACTTCCTCTGATGATTTTTGTTTGGGTTTTTTCCCCCCCCGAGACAACTGCTGCACTGGGCACCGTATGGATTTTCTTGTGTGAAAATGGCTTCTTCCTGATGACTGGTCTAAACCAAGTGCTGTTATATCAGAGGTAGTCTGATATACATATCTCTGGTAAGGGCCGCCTGTGTGAAATTTGCTAACGCTTCCACCAGCAATGTGATCTCTTACCACAGGTTGATGATTTTCACAGCATTAAGGGTGCTCAGGACTTCCTTGGTGTTAACAGAGGAAGCTGACAAATCACATTGTCTCTGTAACCGCTCGAAGAGAGAGAACCCAGTTCAGACTTCAGCAGTGATCTTCTGACAGCGGAGTCCTGCCTCTGCTTTCTGTAACGGGAAAGGACTTTGTAGCAATCCGACAAAGGGAGAAAGTAATGTCACTCTGAGAGTGCTCCACCACTTCATAGCCTCTGTGCCTGAGTGCGCTTGGTTTAGTAAATGTAAAAGTTTGGGTTTTTCTTCCCCACACTGGAACTAGAGCCTCTTCTCATTTTTAATACTTTGTATACTCAAGCAAAGGTGCACTTTCTGTACACCTGCTCCAGTTAATGTAGCTGCTTAGACTTGGACTGAATTATTTGGCATTAGCGGATCCTAATTTGGATCCTAGATTCTAAAAAGTTAATAAACTACATTAAAAAGAAATTTCAGGACTTACTCTTTGTGCTCTTGCAAGTCATTTTGCTAGAACACCCATTTCAAACCCTGTGTTTGAGAAGAGTCACTAACAGCATGGACTGCGTTCTTGGTTTAGGTTCCTTTAATTGAAATTTTTATGAAGTAAGTAGACATTTGCAACAATCCCTGATGGGGTTTAGCTTGCCGGATCTAGAGACCAGAGTGCTATTAGTAGCACTTCTAATGCATCACTGAGATTTTTCTCTTCAAATGCATGGTTTACAGTTCTGTTGCCATGAAGTATTGATCTCTCAACCATCTAACACCTCAGGTTGAACAAGGATTTTTTTTTTCCATGTACTATCGTTATTGGTGAGGACACTTTAAGTAGGCAAGACATCAGTTAATGTTACCAAGGAGAAAAATCTGTGGCTCTCTTCACTTTAATTACCTTTCCCATGAGGAGCAGACGCCTGGAGAATGAAAGACAACTCAAAATCACTGAGAAGAAGATATGAAATTTTGAACTTTTTACAAGAAGAAGAATCAATTCCAACCTTAAAACTGCTAAACCTTGTTTTCTTCTTCATTTGAAAGAGCTCGGTTTTGAACAATTACTTGGAAATGAGACCTGTGTGGGATGAAGTTGTTTTTGCTGTAGTCTCTCACTCTGTAAAAGTAGGTTTTTAAAATTTTTTGTAATTTTTTCTGAGGGAGGCACAGGATGTGTGGATACTTTTGACGGGCATTCCATTTTACTTGCATCTTGATACTGGAGTCCTTGCTAAGTAGAACGTTGTCAAAACCCTGACACAAACTCGTTTTACCCTTTTTCTGGGGCTTTGTTTCAGTGCCTATAGATTCAGAGGACTGAGACATCACAGATGTTCACCAACCATTGCCCAAATAAGGGAAGAAAGGCTGTGATGTAGAAATGTGCTTTAAAACCAAGAAAGGCTTACTGTGACTGTCCTTGGAAACGTCTGTCCCTTCCAGTATGACTTGCTAACTGTAGTGTTAGCATTTGTGTTTGCATAAAATACATTGTCTCATCTCCTGAAGTACTTTTATTCATCTCATTTGTGTGCTGATTCATTGTGGATAGCATTAATAAAGGAACCATATCCAAATGGCTTACACGGACTTCTCAAGTCAAACTTGTGTTTTCTAGCTTAAGTCACTGTTCCATATTTTGCTGCAATGAAGCCTGACTCAAAACAGGTTTTCTTTTTTCTTTTTTTTGGTTTAACAGGACTTTGATTTGTTTTTATGCTATTGTAACTTCTCCCTTTCCTGAGCATTATATCTAAGAAAATTCCCTTGTGTGTTTTACGGGGCATCCTAACTGTGGTTTCATCGTATAGAACAGGTTTGCTAGGAGTTGGCATCGCTAACATCTGTCTGCATACCTGAGACAACTCTCAGTTAAGAGCTGTTACTTAAATGCAGCAGTCATCTTTATTGCTTGGTTTTTGGCTTAAATGTGCACCATGGGAGTAGTAGCTCCATTAAGAGTTGCTTTCGAATCTGTAGAAATACACAAAAGCCTTTCCACATACTTGAATGGGTGTTAAAGGTACAACCCAAAAAAGAGCTTAGAATCTTCAAACACTAAATTGCCAGCCTCCCACTCTCCAGAGCTGCTTCTGCTATCCTGACGTTTTAATTTATGAGCTAGTGTGGAGTTACAGTGGTGGAGACTATAAAAGTTATATTCACAGAAACTGTTCCAGTTTATGTATTTGAATCGCAAAATAAATTCAAAAGGGAAATCTGCTTTTCAAGGCCAGGCCAATCCATGTTGAAGCACGTTGCTTATTACCAAGTCTTACATACACCTTCAGAAACCAGCATGAAATTTTCTGTATTTGCCCTCTTATGCCAAATCATTGTAGCTTATGTTCAAATGAGAGTCAAGAGCAAGTCAAGATCATTTCAGTACTTGGGACCATAAGGTTCAGTTGAGAACAGTTTTTGCTTGCATTTGGGTCGTTACTACATGAGCATGAGGGTTGTGTCACTTTTCTGTCCTTTATCTTAAAACACCAGTCTAATTTGAGATCATGAACCGTTTCAGCATGCTTCGCTCGGTATACTGAAAGACTTCTGATATGCAGTCTGCGTTCTTGAGAGAGTTTCCGGTGTTATTAAATCAGTATGTTAATGGCAGCACATGAGGCTGTAGCTCTGAAAGCACCATTGTGTGACCCCAGTAGCTAGATTAATCTCTTCTGTGCCTGAGCAGACTGAGTGGTCACTATTGTGTGACTGTTTCAGTAGTCCTACTTTGGGTATCACGATAGCTTTCTCTCCTCTTTTAGCTTACATCAATTATTAGTCTCATTCTTTGGCTAAGTTTCAGATAAATGAATGAGAAAACATAATACTGATTTACAGATTTGACTAAAAATCAGCTGCTTCATTTCTCCTCGTGTTTTTTTTTGTCTTGGGGGATTTAATCCAGAGCAAAAAGACTTCTTGTAGCAAAGGTGTACGACACTGTCATATCTATGTGTGGTCGCACTCAAATTTAAGTGTCATCTGTGTGAGGTGAGTCTTAAAGGTACGCATGTGATATTGCAACGCATTCAGAATAGTCCTGACTGGGCAGATGATGTCTTCTTTGAGCCAAATAATCAAGGGCTGTGCTCCACTAAAAATGGCTGATCTCCTCAGTGTACAAAGCAGACCCCTGACTGTTTCAGGCATAGGAGACTGGTGCTTCTTGGATATATAGATATATATCTGTACCTATAGAGATGTAGATAAATGCACTCTGGGCCTGTAGATGACAACTGCTCTGCCTTTAGTGCAGTCAAGAATTAAATATGCAGAAGTACATTGTAGATGGACGGTACTGTGTGAAGAAACTTCTCAAAACGCTTTATTTTAACAAACTACTTTTGGCAATGATGCTGTTGAAATGAGTTTAAGAGACTGTGGAACACGTCTGCACTGTGATCGCATCTCAGTGGCAACTCGGTCATTGGAAACGCTGAAACCTGAATTAGAATGGAATTCTTTTACACTCAAAGCATTTGCTGTTTTCTTTTTTACAAACACTGGTTTGTACATAATATGATCGAATGTGAATGTTTTTTAAACACCTTTCCGGTTCTTGATATGTTTTTGATAGATTATTGCAAACTTTCCTGTATTTGTCTAATTATGAAAATAAAAGTTGCATGGATCCTGACTTGGCTTTCCTTTACTGTATTTTCTTAAAGCTCACTTAAAGCTGTTGGAGACCTAAACACTGTAGGTATTTTTAGTCAACATTTAGAGAGTAAGAGTCCTGTCTTAAGACACTTAAGTAGCTGGTTTATTTCCCAGATGAATAGCTTCAAACCGAGTTCTGTAGAAGTACTTTCCTGTAAAAGCTACTTTGTGTGTCCTTTTAAAGAGTCAGTCAAAGCCTGTTGCAAAAGCAACCATGAGATTGCATTAAGGCATGAAAAAATGATACGAGATTATACTCAAACACCAGCTGGCACAATGAAGGTCCACGTTACCCAGAAAGAATGCATAGGATGCTCAGAAAGAAAACACTTCATGTGTATTGTTATTTTGGTGTTGATTTAGTATCAATACAGTTGAAAAAGAGGTTTTCCCTAGCAGCATTTTTGTGTTGTTTTGGTGAAATATTCACTACAAAGTTTGAATTTGTCTGCTATTGAAAATGTTTCTTTGGGAGATTGGCTTGTCTCTGTGTGAAAAACCTAAAGAAAGGTCCATCCTGACAAGAAGAAAGTCAAGCAGGGTAGGAGGCCTGCGTGGATGAGCAAGGAGCTCCTCACTGGACTCACATAGGAAATGTAGAAGAGGTGGAAGCAGGGGGAGGTGACCCAGGAGGAGCATAGTTTCTGATCTTGCAGGGGTAGGGTTAGGAAAGCCAAGGCCCCTCTGGAACTGAATCTGGCAAAGAATGTGAAGGGCAAGAAGAAAGGGTTCTACACCTGTGTAATAGCAAAGGGAAGACGGGGGGAAAAAGATGTTCCTGTTGTCAAAGTGGGTGAGGGAACTTTTGACAAATGATATGGAGAAGGCTGAGGTACTTGATGCCTTCCTTGCCTCAGTCTTTATTGGCAAGACTGGCCTTAAGGAATCCCGTACCCCTCAGACCAGAGGGGAAGCCTGGAACAAGGTAGACTTGCTGTCAGTGGAAGAGGCAAGGTTAGGGAGCACGTGAACAAATCGGATGAACTTGAGTCTGTGAGGCCTGACAAGGCCGCAGCTGTGAGTGCTGAGGGAGCTGGCTGAGGTTGTTGTCAACTCTCAATTTTCAGCTGGAGAGGTGCGTGAAGACTGGAAGAGAGCAAATTTCACTCCTATTCTCAAGAAGAAAAAGGAAGAACTATGAGGGAGCTACAGGCCAGTCAGCCTCACCTCAGTCCCTAGGAACCTGACAGAGAAAATCATCCTGGAAAGGACTTCCAAACACATGTGAAGGACAAGACGATGATCTGGAGTAGTTAACATGGATTTACAAAAGGGAAATCATGCTTGACCAACCTCATCGCTTTCTTCAAGCAATAGCGACCAGCTTGCTGGACATGAGGGGAAGGCAGATGATGTTGGTTTTGACTTTTGTAAAGCTTTTGATACCGTTTCCCGTAGCATCATCACAGACAAACAGACAAAGCATGTGTTAGACAAGTGGATAGTGAGATGAACTGAAAACCGGCACAGTGCCCGGGCCCAGAGGGTTGTGGTGAGCACCACAAAATCCAGTTGGAAGTGAGTCACTAGTGGTGTACCCCAGCGCTCAATGCTGGGGTCAATAATGTTCAACATCTTTGTTAATGACCTGGATGATGGAGTGCAGTGCACCCTCCACAGATTTGCCGATGAGAAGAAATGGTAGGAGTAGCTGTTAGGCCAGATGGCTGTGCTGCCATTTAGAGGAACCTCAACGAGCTGGATGAACAGGCAGAAAGGGAACCTCCTGAAGTTCAGCAATGGGAGATGCAAAGTCTTGCGGCTGGGGAGGAGTAACCCCAGGCCCCAGTACATGCTGGGATCTGACCAGCTGGAAAGCAGCTCTGCAAAGAAGAACCTTGAGGTCCTGGTGGACAGAAAGCTGACCATGAGCCAGCAGTGCACCCTTACAGCAAAGAAGGCCAGTGGCATCCTGGGCTGCATCGGGGTATTGCCAGCAGGTTGAGGGAGATCGTCCTCCCTCTCTGCTCAGCACTGCTTAGGCTCATGTGGAGTGCTGTGTCCAGTGCTGGGCTCCCCAGTCAAGGAAGACTGGGCTTACTGGAGCGGGTCCACTGCAGGGTCACAAAACTGTGCCAGAATATGTGGATTTCTTAATTTCAATCTAGTTCAGAGGTGTGATAGCATTAAATGTTTTACATATAGAAATATTTTTTTGAATTAGGAGCCTAAACCACCTCTACAGGTGAGACTTAGGACCTAATTTGAGCTTTCCTCTTGGCAGTATTTTATCTTGCTAAGGTTAAATATTGAACTTGAAATATGATTCTAATATTTAATTACCTGATTGTTTTCTTACTTCATTCCATTCTTAAAGTAATCTTTTTGGAATCAGTAAATAACTTCCTTTTATTGACAGCATCAGCTTTCATGGAGAATTCAGCTTGGTCTGTAGCAGCCACTGCTAGGTACTTTGACGTTACCGAGAAATTGCAATTAAAGGTATGATTAAGGCCAAATTCTGCTCTGTAAGTACCAGGAATTTGTGAACTCTGTAGAGAAAAGAACCAGCCTTCACTGATGGGAGCTAACAGACCTGATTTTTTGATAAAGAAACAATCAATTGCTTCCTGAATTTGGTTCCCTTCTTTTTGGAGCTGCAGGAAGGTGATTTCAGCTCGGCGTCAAGAGACACTGATGGATGATACCGATGTAATTGGATTAGGTTTGCTTTTTCTTTGTTTTGAAACATGCTTTTAATCTAAACTGAATGGTGTAATGAATAGACTTCTGTGTTCCTATTAATTTTCTGATTTCAGCAGCTTTAGATAAGGATTACCCGCTTTGATCTGGGTAGTGCCTCTGTCAGAATTAAGCATTGTGCTTCTTACTGTTTTTGTTGTACAAGTCAGAATGAACCAACTTGGAGAACGCCTCGGAGCACAGCTGGATGTTCGTCAAACGTGGTGGCTGCATATCCAATTGAATCAATAATTTAGCCATCCCTCACAATAAAATACTAATTACTGTTGCAATAGCATACTCAAATGAAGAACGTCCTGCTACCATCCAGTAGATATTGGCAGACTACGCCCTGGGCACAAACTTAGCTGATACTGTTTGGTAATGAACTGTGAGACGAATTCTGCTTCCAGTTGTTACCAGTAAGGAAGGAATTCAGGTTTAGATGCAAGAGCAAACCTGGGGGCGTCAAGGGGGAGATTTGTAAGACCAAAACTGGCTGGCAGCACGTAGCAGCAAGAGGGCTGGTTAGTTAGTCCCTGGTGCGCTCTGTTTCAGCAAAGGGGTTGATAACTGGTGGGGAGAGGGCAAGAAGCAAGCGCTGCCTTGGAGCAGAAGTGAGAGAGCAGTGCCTGTACCGGTGTCTGCAGCCAGCTCCCTCCCAGCAATAATCACTTCTAAAGCTGTAATCACAGCCACATGGTAGCACTGTGCCTTTTTTACTGCTTTCTATTCTTAGTGCCCGTAACAAGGGATTAAAGAGCACGGTAAGAATAACGCTTAAAAAAAAGTAGGCTGTTATAAAATATGATTTCCTTTAGAAGGGCTGTATTTAGTACATGATGAATCCTGCAGGGGAGGCATGTATGCATTTCCAGTCACTACTAAGGTTTCAAAACTATTTTAAGAACAGCAGAACCTGGCTGTTGTCATAGTAGCAATAAACCTTTTAATCCAACTTCCTGTGGAGATGAAGCTGTTGTGTACTTAATCTGCTTAAAGATGGTCAAGGCTGTTTAAGTGACAGGGAACTCGGCATACGGCACTGAGGAGATGCTACTTGTTACCCCCCGAATGTTCAGTGCTTTTATCTGCTTTGATTGTGTTTGATTAGGGTTTGCTGAGGGACAGGTCTCATGGCAAGCTAGCAGGACAGTCACCTGGGAAGCTGGTCTTCATTTATACCACAATTTGTTGGCATGGTGAAATGAAACGGTTTCTAGGTAGTTCTGGGCAAGAGCTTGCCTCTGTCATGGACCTCCCATAGTTTAAAAGCATCCTTTTTGAGAAGGTCCTTTCGTCCTCAGTGCTTCCCTTTGAGGCTCTGAGGCTTCCCAACCAGCATTGGGTCATGTTTAGTAATGCTGTAAAGTCTGTAGTCCCTGAAAAATTAACACAGTTAAAAACTCCTTGAAGTATTTGGGTAAGGCAAGGTGACTTATTCTTAAATGTACAATAGGTAGTCAAGAGAAATCTGCAGAAAACTGCCAGATTCTTCAGCTGGTTTTTGGAGATTTAGCTAGCTAGGGAGAATTTGAAATGTCACGTCAAAATGATCATTATAATACAATCTGGCATCCTGAACTAGAAATGACGTGAGCGCTTGTTCGTGCGTCTCAAGAAATAAAAGAGACCTTCCTTCTCACCAGATCGAATTTCTCAGTTATTACTGAGATCTGTCACGTTGCCAATGTATTTGGAGTGGTCTGGTTACGGCACTGGATTCCATAACCCCACGTCTTGCAAATAAGCAATATGCGTTTTTTTTCTTTGCACCAGTATTTTGATATATATTCAGTATATGTACTGAGTAATAGCAACAGTTTGGAGATGTTTATTTGTTTGTTTTCCTGAGGTCTGCATGCTCTGGCAAGACGGACACTCAGTCTTTAGGACAAATCACACAACAGAGTAGGTAAAAAATTGATCACCCTCTGTAAAGTTTTGATCATGGGTAATAGTTTTTATGCTCTTTCCCCTCCTTTCCTGCAGCCCTTATTTCAACATGACATGGAAAAATGTGTTAGATGAACCGTTGACTATTATTCCTGCCTATGGATGAGTTCCTGATATTAGAGGGAAGCTGGCCAGTTACTGCAAAAATTCTGAAATGCTCTGTTGACCGAAATGCCGTAGCAGTTTCCTCTGTTTTGAATAACTAACTACCCTGTTGGCGACTTCAGTTTGATGCCTAGTGCTCCCACTAAACCTCTTTTCGTCAGATCTAATGACACCTCACAGAGCCGTGCTCACTGAGTTACCTGGATCATCATTTGAGTCCTGTATGTGTGGTTTGCCCTTGCAGGCTTTGGAGATGCTGACTGGCCCTCATCCGCCTTGAGGGATGTGCAAGGGGACTCCCTTCCTCTTTCCCCTTCCTTTGCAGTGTTGGCTTCAGGCGCGGTGGGGATGGAGCAGTGAACACCCCAGCAGGGGCACAGGCCAAGGAGCCTGGCAGGGAGGTGCAACCCCCTCAGCTTTTCCCAGGAGGTTGTATTGGGTTTTCTGTGAGGGGTTTCTGGTTGTGTCTTTGGTAACAGGGGAAGGGCTATGGAGATGGCACTTTAAGAAGCTACCTGAAAAGCTCCCCCTTTGCCTTTGTCAGCCCCACCTCTGACCAGGGCCAAGCCAATCAGCACCCCTGTATTCATGGATTTAAGGGGGTGCAGGACATGCCTCGCTGTCTCTCTGGCACCGGCCCTGACCAGAGCGGCCTCAGGTGTGGGTGGCACGGCCCTGGCCTTGCCTGGCTGGGCTTGGCCAGCCCCAATCGCAGCTTAAGCTTAAGCACTGCTGCAGCTCATCCCGAAAAATAAGAGAGAG
>NW_010160430.1:0-825 GCF_000695765.1 Mesitornis unicolor | reverse complement strand
TGGTGTAAAGGCTGCCAGATCAGGATCTCACACTATAGTCGTGGAGTTGGGGTTATGCCTAAAACTCTGAATGGGACTGATGTTTGAGTGCCTTTAAAGGAACTTTCCTCCAAGATGAATATTTTTAGAAACTAATAAAATGTGTTTTGATGGAAACATGTCTCATTCACATAAAGAACACACACATGAAACTGCAGAACCAGTTTTCCCCTAACTCAAAAAGAACCACCTCACCTAGTCAGAGAGTACCGTAAAACTACAGAATAGCAAACCTGGAAGATAATGAAGTGAGAAAATTTTGAAATAAAAATCTAAGTTTAGGAGAAATTATTTTTTTCTAGGATTTTACTTTTACTAATTGTTGGTAGAATTCAAAGGGCAATTTGTAGCTATAATTTAAGAGCTGGACATAGAGCATGAAATGTGAACAGTACCGAGAGGTTTTTTCTCTTTTTTTAATTTATATAGGCTGTAAAAGGTAGTAGATGTAGTAGAGGTAGTAGTAGATGCTATATGTCCAGAAATGAAAGGGTGAAACAGTCCGTTAATAAACACAAACGAAAAATTAAAATCTAGTTACTGTGTGCAAAATCAACTTGTTTGGGCTGAACGTCATGCACCTTTACACTGATGTCAGCTGGAATGACACTGTATAGCCATAAGAACAAGCATTGCTCTCTTTTTCACATCACATATATTAACTTGGGTAAATATATTCCACTGTTTTGCATGTATTAGAACTTATTTACATAATTTGTCTATGTTTTTATAATCAAGAATGATTCTCTTGTATCTTAAGATTTAAAGCTTGCTAAAAGATTTTCC
>NW_010160429.1:0-498 GCF_000695765.1 Mesitornis unicolor | reverse complement strand
TAAGCGTGTTTTTCTTTCTGTCTCTGAAATTGGAATTTCTTACTTATAATGCTACAGCAGAGTAACTGTTTTTAAGGTCATTGGTAATTCAATCCTGAGTGGTGCTGAGCATTTCTCATCACATGAGAAACCTCAACCAAGCTAAATCTGATAAGAACTGACACACAATGTTGAAGAAGAGGAAAAAAACTAACGAAAAGGTAATTTTATTACCCAGATAGCCAGATGGTTTAAATAAGTCTTCCAGATGTCCTCAGTCTGGTACCACTACAACACAACTCAGAAATATTAGCTAACATTCTTCTCGATCACAGGCATTTTTCCAAGTTATTTGAAAGTTATTAGGTTTAGAAGGTATAGAGACATTTGGGATACTAATTGCACTGAGATTCAAAGCAATCTATGTTCCTAAAACCAGCTTTGTAAACTCAAGTGGGAATTAGATGTCTTTACCCCTATTTTTTTAGGTCTAATAAGCTCTTCTTTTTTATCTTTGAC
>NW_010160428.1:0-41376 GCF_000695765.1 Mesitornis unicolor | reverse complement strand
ATGGGGCTGTGAACAACCTGATCTGGTAACATCATCCCTGCTCACTGCAGGGGTTTGGACTGGATGAGCTTTAAATGTCCCTTCCAACCCAATACATTCTATGATTCTATTAAGAAAAGCAAAAACCCATGTCAAATATAAAGCCTCAGAACTTGAGAAAATAATACCTTCTTGAACTTGAAGGTCCAGTAAACACACATTTGTCTATCTCTACAAACTGGGACTGGCTAGAACAGGTCACTAAAATTACATCAGAATATGCAGCTAATGATGCTTAAATTGGTTAAGGAAATAACAACCGAAGTGTCCCTTTAAAGGTTAATTGTAGACCTGCCAACTGAGTGACCTACATTTGCCTGGTCAAAGCATCTGTGAGAGAGGGCAAAAGAAGTACTTTCAGAAAGGAAATTCTGTTTTCACATTCAAGGATACACTCTTCCTTTCCACTGCTCACAGGCCTAGAAATGCAAACTTACCCTATACAGGGTACAAAGCAGCACAGCAGACTTTCACATCAGCTGTTGGCAGCAGAATAAGGACCATAGAGCTATAGCCATGTGAGAAGTTGATGAATTTTGGACTATTTCCTCAGTGCAAATCCTTCCTCTCAGTCCTCTCCCAAATATAAAAAGAGCTTTAGGGAAGCCCTTTTCTTAACAGATTTCTTTAAACTTGCACTATTTATACAAGCCTGCATTTCTTATGTCATTATTCTGGTGATAAATGTAATTTTTTTCTTTCTGCTCCTAAGAACTACATACAAAGTACACAGAAGGGCTTACAGATGCGGACACAAACGTTTTGTCTGTCCAACACAAACGTGAGCTTACCTCAGTCACAAATGTCCACTGCTCCTTCATCATTTTAGGGAAGTCTGCTAAAATGACAGCTTTTACATAGAAGTCCAGTGCAGTAAATAGGAATATCCAAAAAAGTTTCAACTAACTGTACACACTATGAAAACACAGATCTTATTTTTTTTAATAGCCTGACTCTAGTTTACAATATCACCCACTTAGTGAACATTGAACACTGTTCTACAGTATAAAAATCATATCTAGAGTAAAATAAATTTTTCAATCCATTTCCCATATATCTGATAGGACAAGTAGTCTTTGTAAAGAAGGTTTGTACTCTGGATTTTGTAATTTAAGGAAAACTATTAGATTTGTCATTCTAATAATTTCATTTTCAGATAACATATTGTGTTCTCATTCTGTTTTTACAGTCACCACCAAAGAATCTGAAAGTTATGCAATACAACAGGCTTTAAACCCACCAGGGACCCTCCTAACACAAGATGGAAATAACTTGTTACGCAAATAAGATTCAAACACTGACCTCGAATCCAGTCTTTTGCCAAGGGGCAGTGTGTGTGGGGGTGGAAAATCAACTGTGGTACAGAAGCTTGCACTGTGCTTAGGAAAGCACAAGAATTTTCAAAAGCAAAGGTCTCCATCATATATGAAAGTGCAGGCATAATGAACATTATGATCATTTAAATATTTCATATAGCAAGGCATTTATTAGGAAATAACACAGCTTCACTTCTGCACACAGTCAATATTATTTCCTGCTCGTTTTTCCTCTCCTGTTCCAGCCATAACCGCAGTGGTTGTTTCAAACTGCTCCAGTCTCTCCTGGCCTGCAGAGGCCACCACAGCAGCAAGGGACAGCCCGGCGGTAGGTCGGCTGCACAGGCCAGGCCAGCTAGGATTCCCTTGGAGACTGAGGGTGCCAAGGGGCTGCAGCAAACTGGCTTTGAATGACTTTGTGCTGATGGGTCAAGGCCAAGCTTCCAATATTAGTAATAACCCAGCTATGTACTACAACCTATATCTGTTATGCTCTGCAGCTGAGAACAGAAGTGCATTGTAGAAAATGATTAAGCAGGAAAACAGGAAAAAACAAGTGTTACTTTTGTCTCTATGCAGACATGTTAACTCTGCTACTAAAAGCCTGCCTGTGGCATTCTCTGAACTTCTGTAACATCACCAGTGCCACACTGAAGTTACACGGGGTAGGTCTAGGCTATCTGTTGACACGGTTTGGAAAGAAAGACAAAGCAGGGATTAATGGAAATGGATAACACCCTGGAAGAGCAACATCTGAACAGCTGGTCCTGCTTTTTGAAACGTATGCTTCACTGAGACAAACAGGAGGTTAACAGGTTAATTTCTGTTTTCAAATATTCTTTTAGATGGAGAAAGTTTCTTGTAAGGGCTGAGGACGTCTTTATCACTAGCAACAGAGAGTCCTATTGTCTTATTGCAGTCAGGATGGAATATTGCCTCAAAGTAACATGCTTTTGCGTTTGGGTCAGCAAAATGTCTTTTAAAAGGGAATTACAGTTGACCGCTTCACCTAAGAATCTTAAAGGAGCAGATGATATGAAGGAGGGGTTTTTGGCTTTATTTTTTGGTTTCTTTTTTTTGTTTGGTTTGTTTTGCGGTTTTTTGTTAACTACCCTTCCCCCTAAAAAAAAATCTCTCCATGCACCTCCCAGAAAGAGGGCTGAGAGGGAAAGAACCAGAGAAATCCCACCTGCTGGAACACATATTCTGAGGAAAGACAGACAGAATAGATACTTTGAAGGAGCGCTCCCTTCCAGGAGATCTCCTTGCCTGTTCTCCTCAGTTTCCAAACTGGAGACACATCTATTTTCCTTTCATATGTATATATATAAATAAAAAATCTGATACATTGGTATCTAAGAAGAGTTTTTAAAAGTGCTTTTCCTGAAACTGGAGAATCAATTGGAATTAATTGTAACAGCACAGTTCCACCCAGCCTTGAAGACTGAACAGGTAATATTATGAAATTGACATAAACATATAAAGTGTTTAAAATACTCTATGTATTAAACAACTTTTTTTAGTTTCATCAAACAATAAATTTTTCTAAAAGAGGTGGAACAACTGTAGAATAATTACATCTGTCCTTGGGTATTACCATGTACGTAGTCAACAGGGAGGATAGCCTTCCACAGAAGTAGCCTTTAATAACTTTTCCTAAGTATCAAAAAATATCAACTCTACTCTGATATGTCACTCTTAAGATACATCATTCATAACAAGAATAAAATGTTTGCATAGACACATACCTCTTTTCTGGCTTGGCATTATGCCTCTGGGACTGAGAATGTCTGCTGCCTCTTAATGCTCCTCTGCTCAGATGGCTGTTGTTATAGCCTCCAGAAGAAGCAGAGGACCAAAGGCCAGCCCAAAGCTGCTCTTCATTCCTGTGAAGTGGCACAGATGTACGGATGGCAGAAATGACATGGCCAGGATAAGCAGTCAGCGAGTCCTCGTGGTGGCGGGAGTTCTGATGAGCAAGAGTTCTCTCTGAGGCTGGGTACTGCCGCCCCGGCCTTCGGAAGCCCCTTTCACGGTAATAGGCTGGGAGGCAGGGCCGCGTTTGCTCCATCACACCACCGCTGCAGCTCCGAGAGCAGGCAGACCAGGGGCCCCAACTTCCCCACATGCCTGGGATTCCTGCACTGCTATCCTCAGATGCATCTCTTTGCTCTTCTATCCTCTGGGGAACCTGTAGACACAACAGATTGACTCAGGAACAAGAATTCACACTGTAACACGAAAGGAGCACTAATATCCTTCGTAAGCCTTTCACTCCGCAGTCACAAGTGTAACTGAATGACAGGACATCACCTGGCTGCTTCATTCCCTGTCAAATGGCTGCCTATTCTGCCAGTATAGGAGGAAGTCTCCTACAATCATCAATCATTTGGATCAGAAGTATTTTTTGACCTATATGGATAGGAACAGATTTTCTCCAGTTCTCAGCAATGGAAAACACTGCATAATGCAAAGCCTGGAAATGCGGAGATTGCAAACTGTTAGAATTCTAGCAAAGTCAGGAAGTAAGATCATTTTTGGAGACAAACTCAGGTCAACAAATGACTGTACTCTTCCGCTCTGATGCCTCAACAATGGAGATAGCTAGTGGTTGTAATAATATTTCCGGAATTCCCATCTGATGTGGAACTTTTTAGGAAAGCAATAACATAAGAAAACAGGCTGATTTCCAACCAGCCAAAAATACTGCAGTAGTTAACTCTTGTATTTCCACTTTTACCCAACTCTCCATATTGATACTTCAATGAAAGGAGCTATTCAAGATGATCTGCAGAACCCTACATTCACAGAAATCCCCATCAAATTCAACAAAAGACAGGACAAATTTTGGGTCTTATGATTCAGTGCCACTTAGCCCACACTCACCATTGAGTAGCACAAAGAAAGCAAACCCAAGAATGCCCCAAAGAGAGAGGGTTTTTGTCTTGAAGGAAGCTAGGAAGGATGAGGATGGGCAGGGACTGCTACTGCAAGGAGAGTTCGCCTCTCAAGCTATGGACAAATATTTAAATACTAATAAGCACACATGCATATGATAGCCTTGTCTGCCTGTGTGTCACTGCTCCCAAGGGTGACCTCCTAAGCACGTAACTCCCATGGATAATTTTGTCTCAAACTTTGTATAATAGCAAAAGATTAACATCTACATACATTGCCTGTAGTCACAGATAACAAGCACAGTCACTAACCAAACTGCAAGCCATCTATGCCAGTGAGTGTGGTTGCTGATCAGCCAGCTATAAACACGGCAGGCTTTGGTGGAATGTGGTTTGCAAACATGAGTTGAATGCACCATTACAATATGAAAAGCCAAGCCAGCGCAGGGTTTGTGGTATTGCTGTGTAATAATCAGTTGTGGTCTACATAATCTGAAACATTTCCCCCCTCTGAGGTTGCTCTCACACTTTCATCACCAACCACAGAAAAAAACCTGCATTTAATTATAACTTGCGATTAATACAAAGCATCTGCATTACTGTGATATGTTACCCATTTCTCCTATGTTATTTAAAAACAGGAGCAGATGTCTCTGTATTTAATGTGTCTTTTTTTCTGTGGATACCCCATTTGGCATCAGTCCTTTAAATCAAATAGCCTGTACAATGTAATACCCAATAATGTCAAAGTTATGAGTAACATGCAGCAAGGTCTTGGTTGCTGGCTGCTACATTTGCATTCATATCAAGTAACAGAACACCACTAGCTCACAATCTGACCAACCAAACAAGCTATTCTTCAGGGGGTTTTCTGTTAGTCTGGTTTGGGGTTGGTTTTTTTCAGTGAATATTCACTATTCATAGATACACTACACATTGAGTAGCTCTACCACATATATAAAATTCTAACAGTTACACAGAGACTCTCTTCTGGTCTGAGCCTAGTTAGTAAAATTTACTTGTTACAAAAGTAACAGTACTTTGTTATCGGACAAGTCAGGTCCCATTTGTCTAGACTAATCATTTCTATGATGGTTCAGTACATCTTTTTTTTTTAAAGCTAAAGACACTCATGCAGGCAGCAACCACAATCTAGTAGTCTGCAAGCAACTCAAGTCACCACCAAGAAGAAATACTTCATTGTTCAGAGAGAGAAACCGATACAATAGTGACAAGTGTTGACCTATTACAGAAATAACTTTCTGGCTGCCAAACTTCATTGCAGTGAGAGTTGTTTCACATAAAATTATACTTTAAATGACTAAAGGCAATGGAAAGTAATTTAACACCCCTTAATCTTCACAGTAAAAGAGTTCTAGGCATAACACAAGAAGGTTTAACCTAGCTAGTCAAGTAAGAACATAATAACAAAACTAAGTGAAAAGTAACAATATACCACCTTATACTGATGTATAAATTCAGCAATACTACTTAGTTACAAGATGACAAAATTCTGAGATGGGAATTTTCAGTAGCAAATCAGGTAATGTGCTCCTATTTTTAATTAAGGTTTCTGTTTTCTTACTTTGAGAAAGATGTGGGCTACAGATAAATCTTCAGAGAAGGTGATATGATCAATGGCATAATCTACTCAGTAAAACCTACTACCAAAGACTGAATAAATTGAAGCTGCTTAGCTTAAGGTATGGAAAACACAGGGGGCAATAATGAGTCTTCCAAACAGTTTACAGAAATAAATTACAAGAGCTGTTCATTTTCTCTTTGCAGCAAATTGTTCTCCATGTTTATAGCCAACACACAAGTAACAGTAGATTTAAATTTAATCAGAGGTGATCCAAATTAGCTAATAAGAGAAACTATTTAGTGGAAAGGCAAACAAAGCATGAGAACAAATTGCCTGAGGAGACCCTGGCACCTTGGAGGCGTATCCAGAACCTACCAGGAACAATCAAGATAGGACTGATCCTTCCCTGGGGCAGAGAAGCTGAACTACAGGACACACAGGTTGCTTCCTGCCCTTTCGTCCTGTGATTTCCAAGTTACTTTGTAGGCAGTAATGAATTCTACCACAGCCCTAGGATATAGCCAAGAAATTACAGGTAGCTACAGGAGACAGCTGAAGTATGCCAGAACATCTCAGAAACACCCCGTATTCAGAGATTCCTGATGCTAGGCCCCTCCTCCTCTCCCTTTAAAAATTAGTCATTAAACAGCACACTTTCTAAAAGGAAGAGTTTGAGCCTGCACTGGGGAACAAGTGAAATGCATACAGAATTTTCCTTGCCAACTTAAGTCACGAAAGTAATTTCTTTAATAGGATCACATAGCCTGCAAAAATGAGAGATCAACAGGGTCAATGGGTGTGAAAACCCTTTTAATCTACTTGCCCACAGTTCACGATTGATTCCTCCTCTAGGTGACCTAGTAATATTCATTCTAACTATAAATAACTGTAAACATCAAAAAGATCTCTATCTATTGCAAGTTAATCAACAACCAAATATTTTGCTCTATCAATTCAATCTACTCCCCCCCTCCCTTAATTTCACCCCATAATTCTATCCCTTTCTTTCTTTCCTATACATTTTTCAGTTATTTGGCAGGACAAGGTTTGTCAGTGGACACAATACATTTCACTAGGTACAGCTGTATAGTAAACAACATCAAGAAAAGTACGACAAGCTCTCAGGTGTGCAAGTGCTGGCAGTTTCTACATCTGCACTAATTCCTACCAAGTTGCTATCAAAGATTCTTGAAATCAGAAATTTTCCTCATATTCACTGTTACACACCAAGTATCTTCCAACCTGTCACCTTTCTAACAGTGAGTGGCAAACTGAATTGAGGCTACATTTTCAGAAGGGTAGTTGCAGGGTCACCCTTCTTCCTTTACATAACCACACTCTGCAGCCCTTCCTGTTCTTTTCCCTAGTTTTCCATTCAGTTTTCCTTCTGACAGTTGTCTTTTTTAAATTAGGCAGTTCCTAAAACAGTTTGCTTGGGTTTTGTTGGTTTTCTTCCCCCAAAGCATCATTTATATATAGAATAAATGTACGAGGTCAGTGTGTAAAAAGTATATAAAGACTAAAAGTTCATAAAGGAACTACTTTATTTACCTAAGTGAACCTGGCTGAACTGAAAACAACCAACCAAGCCATAGAAACACCCTTATTTTAAGCAGTCACAAATTATCTGATTTAATCTGAACTTGTTAGAAGCTCAAAACTTCTCAATATTGGGATCATTTAAATACCATGTAAGAGAAAGACATAAATACCAGCCCAAAGTCTGTTTCAGGCACAGTTAAGTAGGTAAGAGAATTCCCCAAAATCTTAAAGAAAATACCACTGTGGGCAGGCAGTCTATGGAACAATGTAACTTCAGGTTTAATGTTTTCTCTTCCTAAGAGATACTTAGAGTCCCCCTCTTTCTTGGGGGTTTGTTTTTTTCCTCCATGTTTCTTTGGGGCTTGTTTATAAATTGGTTTGCTGCACAAGTCTGTAAAATAACACTTGTGATTTAAATGACCTGGTTTTGAACAGAGCAAGCTAATAAACTTATTAAGACAGCAGAAGTCAACACAGAAAAGAGGGAGATGCTTATCCACACGGCAGACAAGAAAACAAATTTTAATTCCTCTGTTTTCATTCAACTTCCCTAGGTCCATGCAACCTGCATCATACTTGCTTTCTTGGGTTGACTAATCAAGTCAAAAAGACAATTAAAAACATATCGCCAAAATCTTCTCTCAAACCAACCGTGTACAACTCCCATGGACTCCAATGCTAACTAGGCATTTGTTTTGTTCTGCGTACAAAACCTTCAATACTGATTCCATGCAGAACTAAATAAATGCACAGGGAATATTTAGGAATTTAATCCTAAATGCAGAACTAACAATCTATAACCAGCCTTCAACATTACCATGAATTGTAGAGAAACTACGATGCAATTCAGTTTGTTTTATTTTAAATATTTCACACAGACATTTTACTTATCTTTGATACAACAGACGTAAGTATGTAGATTACACAGTTACGAAAAGTCTGTTAATCATGAGTAATAAACTGGGGAAAAAAAGCAAGCAGAATACTTTAGAATACTACGTCTCTTGCTTTCTTAACTACATCCACTATTTTTTATGTTCTGGGAAAAAAAAAAAATCTAACTTCATGTTGTTTTACTTGCTTACTTCAAAATTTTAAGAATTTCAGAAATTTAAAGTTATCCTACAGAATTTTAACATGTTAAGTGGCTTTTAGACAGAGAAATTCTCCACTAAATCACTGCCTAATGCAACTGCTGTCATTCCTGCAGCCTTAGACTTACAACAAACATTTGAGTCTTTCCGCCCTTTTACTGTATTACAACATTAGATCTTATTGAATTAAACATGCTACCAGTAGGTTGACATAGATTGCATTTTAAATAGAAAAACAGTTTATCTTGAATTCATATAACTCAGCAGTCACACTGATCCTGAATCAAAAATTCCAGCAATAACTAGGTGTGCACAAGCTACTGAAATATAATGCAGGTTGCTAGTACTGCCTCTACCAGGATTCAGAAATTTCAGTTGTTGAAACTATACTATGCAAAAATGTTCCTGAAGAGGAAATATTTCTTGAGCTGAAAGCCACAAATATTTCAGATGTAACTCCTTGTGTATGAAGACAGTGACTGACAATGCAGTACTGATCTGACAAACACTGATTTTAAATACTGTAGGATACTTCATCCTATTGAACTATGGCTTACATATAAATAATTAACTGCTCAGAAAAGTAGAAGGAAAAAAGGGGATAAATCAGAGGCCTATTTAACCCAGTATTATGTTTCTGACCGCATGGAAGAAGCAAAGGTATAGGGAACAGTATAAGAACCAGGACACGTTCAGAGATATCCATGGACCCTCTGCTTCCAGCTAATCAGTAATTTAAAGGGCCTCGTTCAGCTAAACACCATATTCAAATTGTTTGAACTATATATAATTATATCCACTACTGGACTTAACCTCCACAAATACAATCCCTTTTCTAATGTATTTCTAATCTTGGCTTCCAAAAGATTGTGTGTTTTACATTGAAAAGGTGCTTCCTTTTCCTCTGGTTAAACATGCAACCTGATAATTCCACTGTGTCTCCCGAATTTTTTCATTGTGATAAATGAAGAATGATCATTCTGTATTCTCCTTCACCATACCATGATGTTTGATTTGAAATCAATAACAATCCAATTCTGGGACCTCTCTCTCTCAAATTCAGCCATCCTTACCTGATTGGTCTCTTTCATTTTTATAAGGAAAACAACCCAGAGTTTGGACTCTCCTCATTCTCAGCACCTTTTCCACTCCTACGTTTTGACATGGGTGTGCAATGCTGCATACAGTACTCCAAATGTGCATTAATGATGGACTTTCACAGTAATAATGATCCTAATTCTTGGTGACAGTATATACCTTTTAATCAGCCCCATAATTAAGTAAGCTGCTATAGCCACAGCCAATGTTACTAAGTATTTTGCAGACACTGAGCAAGTTATAGCAGTGCAAATTCAAAGCTCAAAAGGGATACAAGAATGAAAACCTTTAAACCTGGAGATATCTAAATCAAATCAGACATTTCAGGGTTTTTTTCCTTTTTCAGTTTAGATACAATAATGTTATCTTTCACAGATTTAATTTCTACCATGTTATCCAGTAATTCTTTTTTCTTGGTAAATGCCCTGAATTTAAATTGATTCATGAGCAAATAACCTACATTGTATTCCTAATTATACATCTGAAAGGGATATAACTGGCATGAATGTATGTTTTGCAAAGCTTTATGGTATTACTTTCACCCAAAGGCAAAGCAATTCTATCCAGAAGAACATTTTATCACCTCCTCAGAAAAATGCAACCAATGGTATTCACTCAGTACATTCACATTCATGTGATGGATGCAAAGTGGAATTAACAGAAGACAGCATGACACTTTTCATTTTAACCTACTATCATATTTGTTCTGTGCTTCCCAGAGCAAAGAGCCCTAATCCTGTTAATATTCCTTAACATCTTCCAGGCTTTAGGCCTTTTTCAATTGTCCCTTCCACGGTCATCCTTCTTACTACGTCACACGTGATAACCCATGCTATGACACCAAACTGTTACCACTGTTATTAAAGGAGTGTCAAAGCACCTGGAAAATAAAGTCCTCTTATTATTTATTCCATAACCCCAGGATTGCACCTCCTGTATTTTATAGTTCTGACTGACTGAAAATTTTGCTAGGTCGTGGCCTGCCACAAAAGAGGTGCATGAAGCTTTAACCACAGCCAGGCTCAACCTGACTGAGGACTCGATGAGCAGGTACAATAGTATTTTATTCTTAAAATACCATATGTCATAGTTGGGATGAGATGAACACAGTACTATTCACGAACATTCACCATCCTATATAACTGACCAGTGATCAATCCCACAAAGTAAGAGCTAGTTTTCTACCCCTTAAAATTTCAAGAGGGTAAAAACAAAAGCAGACTCACAGAAACTAGAACTGAACTGCAGTTCAGAGCAGAGCATGCCAAATTTTGAATGGGCTGAGGAAATTATAGTTTAGTTTTAGAACCCGTTCAAGTGTAACATTATCTTATTTCCCTGCCAGTGTTGTAAACACCTACATGGAACTGGTTTAATTCTTTCACCAGTCTAAACATCTTAAAGGAATATTCTTCCAGCATTAGCTCAACTGATTTCCAATAAAGGTGACACCTATATAGCCATGACAATTTCCCAGTAGGAAGTCTTTACAGTCCATTTTATAGAAGTTCATTTGCAACAACCATATTTTTTATGTCTCTTACAAGAAACACATGTAACATTGGTGGTTTGATAAAAAACAACCTACCAAAAAAGCCCTGAAACTTGCAGATAACTTCTCAGATCTCACAAATCTAGCAGAAATATAGAGCAGAGGCCAAACAAAACATCGTGATACAGTGTGTACATGTCTGCCTGATTAGTATGCTCAGCTATTTTAACCCTTCAGTGCATTTTGGAAGCCTTTAATCAGAGATATAGTAAATCATTTGAATTTTACAGTATGTGGTAAGTGTAAACATTACCAGCTTAAACAATTTGGGTTTTCGTTCTTTGTATAAAAACTGTCTGAACATCTGTGTCTGCAAAGATTAAAGGGCTAAAAACCCTGAAAATAAAAGACCTTTGTATTCACAAATCACCGAAGGGAGTTACAATGCCTGGAAAGCTTACCTGCCCCTTCAACCAACTCTGACCACATCTGAAGAAACTTTAACATTATTTAAATAGTCTAGAAAGTAAACAGCTCTGAAAAAAGTTCAGAACAGTTTCTGTGCCAACAGAGTTTGAGGCTTCCTCCAAGTCTGGCTAATTTTTTTCACACCAGGACCACCTCCACAGCGCCCTGTGTGCCCAGTGTTTTAAGGCAGAGGTTTCTTTCCATTTTTCTGTGAGACCATTAAGTACTTTCAAGCAAACAGATAGCTCATTCCTGATCTTGCTTCTACCAGTACGATGTAATCACTCCTTATCTACAGAAGGGTTGCTTCTGATTTACAGTAAGGTAAAGATGATAAGCATAAAGCCCTCATTATGTCATAAATTTGGCTTCTTTGTTTTAATAAACTATTTCCTCATCATTGACTATAATCTGTGAAGTAAGTCATTCAGCTTGTACTACTCTGGGACTTTTCCAGGTCAACCATCTTCAGCTGTGAGCTGTACCATTTATTGTATTTCTACACTTAGAAAAATTCTTTGGGATCCACATGTGTTGGAAATACGGATTTTACATATTTAGTAATTGACACACCATCTCTCAAGACCTCTCAGTGAGTAATCCACCTAGCACTCCAGAAGCAGAGAGAACAAGCTGTCACAAAATAGAAAGCATCACTCCCTAACAGGACTCCTCTGTGAATCCAAAAAACTTCTCGTTTCTATCACTGCTCTGATCCAAAGCCTGGGACAACTTGCATGCAGTACTGCTCTGAAGGAAGATGAGAAGCTTATTTATGACCTTGTAAGTTCACCTGCTTTGGAATCCAACTAGAACAAAGATCCTTTTATTTTTTCCAGAGAAACACAGAAAGTTTTAAACCCCTCATGCTTTGAACTTAAAGTCAGTATTTTTAATTTTAAAATAATGTAATAATCAGAGGTCCATGATAAGCAGGTTAAAAATCACAAAAACTTTGGCCCTGATTTTTCAAAGAGTGCATTTTCATAAAACAATGTATCCTTATCCCATCTCCTGTCCTCAAAGGAGAATTTTATTTCCTAATCCTTCCACAATATCAAAGACAGGGAATTAGTAACAAGACAGACATAGTAAGAAATTTCTTTTGCCTGTTGTTCTAAATATTCTACAGCACTTAAAGGCTAATTTTGAAATAAAAGTCTTAGCATAGACTAAATCACCTCTCCTGTTTCCTTAAGATTACTGTAATTAGAAGGCCAATGTCATTAGCTAGAAAAGCTCTATTTTACCAACGTTTCAATGAATGCAACAGCATGTATATCTATACAGTTGAAGTCAAGGAACTGTGCTGAAGGCAAGCGGATATACTGACTGAGGGAAAACTGCAAGTCAAACATGGACTACACTTCAGTTGGTAGTGTTTTATGTAACTCATCTGTACAAAAATAATAATGGACAGCAGTTACCCTATAAAAAAGGAAAACATGACAAGGAAAAAAAAAAGTGTGTCACCTACAAACACTTGTTGCAAGAAGCACGTACACAGCAGCTGTATGCAGATACATGGTGACTAAGCCACTCTAATAAAATACAGTTCAGTGTCCACAGTCCAGCAGGACAGAACTGCAGTAACTTTGTAGTAGGTCTGTCAGCAAGAGCCAAGTTCCAGCTCAGCAAGTCCTGACAAGTTCTACATTTCAGTCACTGCTGACCTTAGGGCAGCGCTTCATCCTACCTGGATTGCAAGGAAGAATACAGCCTTCAGTTACATGCTTCTGCTTCTCAGGATATGTAAAAGCAAGGTGGTGCCCAGCTGCGGTGGGGATCCCATGGTACTCTTTAGAACTAATAAGCATTAGCCCTGGTGTCTTGGTCAAAAGTCAAGTTTAGATATTAACTACTTAGTCTAACTTCTATTTCCTTCAGTGTTTCAAGGATATAGTAGACTTCCTTCATGTTTCACATTCTACTTCATTGTATTTAGTCCACTCATTTTACTCAAGCATGTTCAGATATATTCAGCAGCTGTATCCTTTTCAGTTAACAGAATAGTGTCTTTTATGGGGTGTGATACGGTAAAAGAACAATGGAAATGGAAGAAACATTGCCATTTACTGTCATTATTACAATATAAATGAAAGTGTAGGATCACATCTACACACAATTTCCTATATGAATTCTAAAAATTATATCAGACAGATTTAGTAACCAAATTCTTATAACTTGAAATAGTACTCTTGAAGTTATCACCCTCTCTGTACACTCTCCCTCCACCTTCCCACTTATGTCTCCATCATCCTTTTTCTACAGCCCAGTAGAAGGAATCATTCCTAGCATCTTAAAGCCTCTGTGGTAGTGCAGTGTACTGGAGCAAGCAAGCAAGATTGCCAAGGAAGGCAAAAGAGGAAAGACAGAAAGATTAAAATAAATCAGTGATCCACTTGATTTTTTTCAAAGACAGAGGACAGCAAGACCAAAACTAGTGTCCTTGCGTTTGTCCCTCAGAGTACGTAGTCCAGTTAATCTAAGAATATGCCAGAATTCCTGTAAGTCTTAGCATTTCACTTCACTTGTCACATATAAATGTTCCGTTCCTAGGACAAACTTCAGGGAGGTACATGACTGCCCAGAAAAAAGTCTATCCTACAGCAAACAAATGTAGATGTTAAGAAATTTAAAAGCTCTAGATAAGGGCACGGGTGCAGGCAAGCAGAGGAGACATAGTTTGTTCAATCACTTTGTCCTGAAGCCAAGGGAAAGTGCATAGATCCTCACGGTAAATCCACAGCAACATAGTGATTTGTTTAAAAGAAGTTCTGATAAGATTCCAATTCCATTTCATGTCTCCTGCCAGTGCAATCAACACAGTGCTATCATGTGGTGGATTTAAGCAGAAAAAAGGAAAACAGAGGTAACTCAGAAACCACTCCTTCCAGAGGTGAGGAAAACTTCCATGTCTACTAAAAAGAAACAAAAAACACCACCTCACACCTTCAACCAAACTAGAAAAACTCACCCTCTCCAAAAGCTAGTATACTACAGAGAGGAAAGCTGCTCTGAAGTACATGTTAATGGTAGAAATTGCCTTTCATGAACTGCTACTTGAGTAATTACGGGTTTTGGCCATTACATTGCTCTGCCACTTGGGCTACAATTCCACAAGTAACCAACTGCTCTAACAGTTCACCATGACCAAACCAGGGATCTTGGCCACCTTCTGCTCCTGATCCTGTTCCTTATTTCTCCTGACTTAGCAGTGATGATCCTTCAACAGACGTATTCAAATGTAGCACATGGCGGGGGGGGGACCAAACAAAACACCACAAAAAACACCAAGAATACACATCTTAAAGCATATTCTTCTCCAAATTTTGCGGGTTATCGTCCCACTCACTTGATACATAGTTGCTTTTCAAAGAGACATTGTTTGTCTGGTAGCAGGAGGTAACACCTAGCTTATTTCTTCTTTAATTTAGAGTTCGCATAAAGAAATAACACTAAGCCCAAACAGACTCAGATTTCTTCAACAACATTGTAGTGCCCCAATTAAACATCTGAAAAAATAAATGCTGACACTTCTTCCAGTATGTTGAAAATTACTTTGTTAAGATACTGTATCTCCATTGAAGCCAATACCAATCTACAACTGAGTGACAAAAAGGTACGCATAAATTCAAAGCAACTCCCTTGCTTCAATGCTACTATTTAATGCTATAACAGAAGTAGGACGTTAAAACAAAGCAACGTTTACATCAGAAAGTTTATTTGGGCAAACTTTACTACTTTTTACGTTATCAATTTTACTAAAACAAACAAGGCATAAAGAAAACTACAGGTTACTTTCTTAACACAGCAACATATGATTAGTTAAAAATCCACCCAGATATGACTTCTGAAAAACTGGGAATACAGCCTTCCATGGTTGTCTGGGAGAAGGACTATTATGTTTAACCTTCTGGTCATCACAGTATGACATTTATCAGATAAGGTTAAATAATATTTATTCAATAAAATAAGCACAGGGAGGGAGAACAGAGAGCTTGACTGTCTGATGCGCAGTGCAAGCGCTGTTCTTATCTCCAGTACCAACGCACAAAGAAAATGAATTTTTCAAATATTAAGAAAGATTTCCGTTCAGTTTCAGAGAGCTTGGTTGATTTTTAAACACAAGTGGCAATTATTTGGTTTCACATAACATTTCCTTCTTTTTTGCTAATATTAATGAGTATTTTGGCCTCATGGAGGAGTATACTTGATATTTAGAAACCATATACTATGAATGAGAAATAAGCTAGATCATGAGAAAAACAACCTCCAAGAAGTTGCTGACCAACACTACAACCCCTGTCTTCAGCAAGAAACCATAAGAAGTCTTTTGCATAGGAATTTTTATTTCTATCTAATAAACAGTGTTGAATGTATTTATATTATTGTCCAAATCTGTGCTATTTACAGAAATAAGATTAACAAACAAAGCAGGATCATAAACTCAGGTGTAGGAAAATGTAAAGATGCTCTTAGCGTTCAGTTTTTGTCCACTTCTGACAGAAGAGAGAACACTGTTTAAAGTAACTACTTTATATAAAACTACATCTATATAAAAAACACATAGCTGGGGATTCTGTATTGATCAATTCTGACTTTGAAGGACAGACAAGCTTCCAAGACTTTAATTCCAAAATTCCAAAATCTAAAAGCAGAAAACATTGCCTAGCCAAATGTTTTTCTTCAAAACGTATCTTCTTACTAGCTAACGTTCTAAACATTTTTACTTTAATATCACGTTTAAGTTTCCCCAGAGTAACAAATGAAGGGGAGAGGACAAGTTACAGAATAAACTGCAAATGAGAAAAAGAACACAGACGTTCCCCTTTGGCTCTGTCATCCCCCAAGTCTTAGTTCCACTCTCTGCACTCCCCTGCTATGGAAGTAATTTGGCTCATTCTTCCAGCTAACAGTCCCTAGGCTGTCATGCCAGAAACGAGTTTGCATCTGAGGAAAGCAACCTGCTGAGCTCTGCTCTTCCAGATTCTGCTGATGAAATTTCCCTTAAAAAAATTTAAATTGCTGCTTGATAATATAAACTTCTTTCTTCTTTTTAAAGTCCTAAACATATGCAACTAAGTCAAGAGTAGCTAAATGGTGCTTTAAGTACTTCAAATATACTGAAGCTAAATGAAAACTCTTACAAGCGAGAGTTAGGAAACAACAGATTTTTGTTCAAAAATCTACATTATGTCAGCCACTCTGAAACTAATATGACTTTAAACATGGATTCCAAAGAAAAGAAGAAACAGAAGATTAAAATCTAGTAAGATTTTAAAACAAACAGAAAACAGTATTTCTGATGTTCTAAAAAGTGTTCTCAAGTCCTAAAAAAAACATCTCAGCTGAACTGTGGGTGTCCAGAGGCAGTTACAACTGGATTTCCATCAACTGTTTTGGGGATTGTCCTGGGCTTTATTTCATCTTCCCAAAAGTTTTAGTGTAAGAAAAAGAATCTAGACTACTTGGAAATATTTTAATGAATTACTCAGCCAAATACCCAAGTCCAATTCTCTGATTTTATTTCCCTGTCCATAGCTTTTAGAGAAAAAATAACTACATGCGAGGTGCAAAAGACAGAATCCAAACACTCTCTAACACTGCACATCCAAGCATCAAGCATGCACATATGTTTAACTTCAAGCTGCAAAATAAACGCACAATAAAGGATTGGGATATAAGCTAATGTTTTATTACAATTCAGCTCTAATTACTCCGTTTCCGCACACTGTACCCTCTGAGCGTGTATAGGAAATTTACCAAACACCACTTTTGTTATTCACTACATTGTTCAAATGACATATTGTCCATCAAATCCTTCCTCCCTCCTCCTCTCCCTTTCTTCCAGCAAAACTGACCTCCTCTCACACAGAAGGAACTCTGCCAAACAGCAGAGAGATCCATGCAGAAATACACAGGAGATGCTGGCTAGGGATGCTAGCAAACACATGTCCAGGTTACTTACTGCATGGGAACAACTTCCAGGGCTACAAAGCTGAGAACTCACCCTCAGTTAGAAACAAGTCTGACTTGGCCTTCAGAGCTACTAACAATCCCTCTGAAGCTGACAGGTAGGCCAGAAGGTTTCTGAAAAGTCTAATAAATACAGACTTCCAGTCTAAACACAGTTTGGCATGAATAGAATCCTTTCCCATAGTGTAAGAGCTGAGAATGACAGCCAGCCTTGGAGCCTGTATGAGATTGTCACTAGGAAACTTCTGTTTCTCTTGTTTTCAGTAAAAAGAACAGCTCCAAGGTGGTTACCATGCCACTTAGTGCCATGCCTTCAGTCCCTTCAACTAGTAGAGAAGACACTCCAGACCCGTGGCATTTCTCATTCAACTGAAAACAAAAACACCTGATTTTATCAAAATTAATTCCGGAGCTTTACAGAATGAAGCAATTCTTTCTCTGACTTAGTCTATTTTAGTTAGTACGTTTTTCTTTCCCCTAAGGCCATTTGGAAGCTGTATCACAGCATCTCTTCACTGTCAATCTTACAAAAGAATGTCTAATTAGAGTACTGAAAACAGAGCAGCAGCATGACCTTCTCAACTGCTCAACAAAACAGAAGCGATCCAAAACAGGGAAAAATACTATGCTGTACTCAGGTTTAGAACAGAACATTTGGGCAGGTTGAGAGATGCTGCAGACTGGACCATGCCAGTTTCAGACTGCATCATTACTGACTTCATTTAACTTGTCTTAAAATTAGGCTGCACAAGGAGCTGAACATGATAGCCATAGCTCCTGAAGAACATAGCTATCAGACAGCTTCAGGTTCCTAGTCCATAGCTATGGAGCTACTGTCCAAATTAGTTTTTTACCCTCGAGACAGTGGCATATGCATATAAAAAAGGAAACCCCACAAACTTGCCTTTTATCTTCTTTTAAAAGTACACTTTAAAAATAATCTTGCATTATTGAAAAATCTATAGTAAAAAGCAAACTTCTTTTAAAAATAGGTTATTTGATAACTTTAATAATTAATTGGTTGTATTCGAATATCAATTAGGAGATAAGAACAACATTGATATAAGGTCACAGCCCAAGAAGAGACAAAAAGGCATTCAAAGGGTCTCTCCTCAGGTCTCTGGTAGAATCAGCAATACCTACACATCATTCTTGACAAAAGTTTGTCCAACACATTTGCAAAGACCTCCATCATGGAAATTCTAAACGTTATCCAGTCAATATGATCTATTCTTCTTTATAGCCTTACGATGAGAAGGTTTTTCTAAACATCAAACCTAAGTTTCCCTTGCCCTAGTTGAAATCCATTTCTTCTCATCTACTCCACCACAGACAGAAAGAATAGCCTTCTCTTTAGCAGTCCTGAGTATATGGAGATTATAACTGCCTCTCTCACCAGGCTTCTAATCTTTAGACTAAACAACCTGAATTCATTCAAACTTCCCTTAGAGGTAACATTTTGGAAACTCTTGAGGATAACCACTGCTGCTCCCTGTTTCTCTCCAAACTGTCCACTATTTATTTACCTGAAAAGCAGTGCAAAAACCTAACCTAAGTATTCCAGCTGAGGTCTCACTAATGCTGAGCAGGACAGAAGGTATGCAGGCTGCAAGCCACCCCAGACAAGCCAATGTCTACAATGAGTGAACCATTCACAAGAGCACAACAGGAAAGTTAAGCAGATTCCAGCTCTGATCTCCAGCAACTTAAAACTAGCAACAGAGTGTGGTTTGGGTCTAACTTCTGCTTCAGACATCTCCATCTCTGGATTAGAAAGAGCTACCTATAAGCAACTGGATGTTTCTGCTAGTCACTTTCATCCTTGAGCACTGCTCTCACTGACACGAATTCTTCTTCCCCTTTGTCTTACATGATGAAAATGCTCCAAAGCTCAAGTGACATACAACACTCCATACAATATACAATTACTTAGCAAAATAACCATGACGAGCCTCTTTTAACTAAGTATATGTTTATATATAAAAACAACCCACACACAAAACAAAATCCATGTTATTCCCAGAACTTTATTTAGATTGCATTGCATTATGCATCGTACTCTAATGTTTTCTACATTTACCTTTAAGTATACAAAATCTAAATATTTCTAATGCTTACCTTTCTGTGTTCAATTGAATGCTGTGGGATGACAAACTGAAATCCCAGCACTGCCAGGGAACTGAGAAGTCTGTGAAAGCAAATAGTGAAACAGAAGATATAATTTCCACTAACACAAACCACACATCTACAATCTATTACAGGGCTTCATACTGCAAGAACTTATTTAGACACTTGAATGCCATTACTAACCAAAGCAGACTCACTAAACTGTATGAAATGTTCCTATGACATTCTCTTCACAGCAGGCAGTACCAGCTACATATATGTATTAGTCTATCTATAAAGCAAAAGTGCACCAAGTATAATCCATTGATAGTATTTCACATAACTTCGTTTAAATTAAGATATTCTTGGCAGTGCATATTTGACACCTCAGCATTTGGTGTCAAACTGACACACACACTGCAAGTTTTCTAAAGAGCTAAGTAAGTGTCCACCCATCTGTGGGCTAAGTCTGTTTCCAGCTATGGCTTCGCATTTTACAGACAAACACTCCATTTCCAGCACACAGGAAACATGCAAAGAATCATCATGATTTTGCAGAAAACAGGCCCTTCCCCAGCTGCCTAACACTTGTGGCACAGAAGGTGGAAAGTAATGGACACAGCTCACCAGAGACTCAGGATAAGCAGCCAAGCATCACCCTCGTCCCCACATCTTCAATCTGAAAGGAGTCATAATGGGAATCAAGCCCAAACAAACTTTCTGTCAAGCCTCACCACTGTAATGACTCCTAGGAGTCCATTACAAGCTAACCTCAGTTAGCTCAGTCTTTTGTTTGCTATAATTTGCACTGGGGAATGGTTTGCCTCCTTCTAGCAAGCCTCCTCAATAGAAAACATGGAAAAGTATGAGAAGCAGGATCAAGACATCTTTATTTCTACCAGGGGTTTGACTTCTCAGTCTATAAAGCATAAGCTCTGGACCTGCTATAAAGGGGAAGGTTGCTCATGATTTGCTGAATTTCAATGCAGAAGTAAAACTGATGGATTTGGACACAAAACTCATCTGCAAACTAATGGACCAGACAAAATCCAGCTGTGCTTCCTATTTACAGGTCCTTCCTTTGCTCCCTACACAGTAACCCTTTAAATATTTGTCACTGTTTCAGCTATTTTCAGAGACAGACCTCCTAACTAGAAAGAGCTTTTTTATACCGAGCATTTCATTACCACCAATACAAACAATCTTCTACTAGAGAGAAATTTTTTCTTAAGTTTTCTGTGTTTGTTGTTGCTAACCTACTGCAAAAGCAATGGTTCAGTAAGTATTGGTTGCACGTGGTCTATCACCATCTCATCACAATAGCCTATGGCCCTCTCAAAGCAATAAACCACTCAAAGGCAAGAAAAAGTCATTACCTCTTTACTGCCACATCAGCTTAGCAAAAAAAAAAATACCAAGAACCAAAACCAATTTAAACACTTTAGAAGTCTGTTAGAAGGAAGTACTGTATTTCACAAAGCTATCATTTGTGATAAAGCAAAATAGAGGAGGTGGCTGAAATCAGAGCCAGTGTAAGGCACTATAAAAAAAAACCCACAGTAAGAGCAAGGCCAAATAACACAGAGGTGGATGGAAGCCAAAGGCATGAATGAACAAACTGATCTGCCAATCACACCTGAAATCAAACGTAGAAACAGAAACAGAACTCAGAACTCCTAACTGCAAAAAGATAGCATCAAATTTGTCTTTAGATAACCTGCTATCCCTTTTCAGTCACTCAGGTGAACTCTTCTCAATGAAAACACGACAAGCTTCTAAGTATGCAGCATGCAGTCTTTGACAGGCCCAACCTACATCCTCTGCAAATTATATGTAACATCCTTTTCAGGATCTTTCTATCCACTCCCTGCTCCCTTATGGCTTCTGCTCCCTATAATCCCTCAGAGCATGTGAAAGAAAGTTCAAATTTTGCACAAGGAAATTAATGCTTTCATCCTCAACAGGACTGGATTTTTTTGATCAGTTTGAAGGACTACAGATCATTATGATGCATAAATTCTTCTGAAATCGTGCACAAGGTTGGGAGTTCTGAACTGAGTGAGAACTGTAATCTTCAAAGTAAATTACTTACCAGATTAAAGTTTCCAGTTCTAAAATGCAAACTTCTAGTATATGTGTGATTACTCCGTGCCAGGCTTCTCCTGACCATTCTTTAATAAGGTTGCACTGTAATCACCATCTGTATGTGCATGCTTAAGGACAATGAAGCTAGTTTTTAAGTTCACTTCTGTATCTGCAATTGCATCTCTCAGAAACAATGGTATCAACCTATTATTTCAAACACACAGGAAATCTGCCAGGAATACTTAAGCTATCCTGAGGTGAGCCTCTAGCTTCAAATCAGTGTGTGTCAGTTTAAATTTTTTAATGTTATTTCCTTCAGTAGCTTGCTTTGGCTACCTTCTCTGGACTAGGCTTTTTTATTTGTCATACTTGACTAACTTTAGGCCTCCCAAGCTACAAAAATAGGCTTCTCCAATTTCAGTAGGCTTGTTTCAGGTATTCTTACTGTACAGAAAAGCAAAAAAGAACAAATGCTCCTCAAAATAAGGCAAAACTTTTCAAGTAGACATGAATAGGTCAGGTACCAATTGCAGCTGATTAATGGCTGTCTAACTGAGGCCTCTGTGTAATAAGCTTTCTGGTACAGCCCATGCTCTCCCAGTAACGGCACTATTTGGAGCCAAGTACCTAGTTTAAAGAAACTCCCTTATCAGTTGTGTTTTATGAAGGGCTAGCATGGCCAACTGTGGATTGTCCAGACAGGAGTGAAAATGTTTTAGCCAAGTGATTAGCAGTGACTAGTGCAGTATGTCTCTTGTCTCATATTCCCTAGTTCCTCCCAAATGAAAGCATGCGTAACAGCCCAAGTCTGAGATGGTTTGGGAGGAGCTATGCAGGGAAAAGTCTCAACAGGAAAGATAACAGAAGTAGTGTCAATAATGTGAGACAGCTTCATTTTGGTGTGGAATCTGCCCTGGCATATTAGAAGGGTGCCAGGATTGCAATTCAAAGATTGATGTCTGAAATTCAGAAGCAGGAAGGTTAGATCAGAGATGTTACTAACAGTATCTCCATACAGATGAAAGAGCATGCACCCGTCATTCCTCGCAGGAGGTCAACTTTTGTTTGTGTAGCATCACAGCTGCCTGTTTTTGCTGAATCTGCTTGCCCAACTACAGAACTGGACAGACCAGCTTAGAAACAGTTGAATGTTTCCTTTCTCAGGTAAGCTCTTTGACAGGCTTTTCTTATCTTTGCCTACTGGCAGACTGTTTCAGGAATGCATTAATATAAATCCCTGAATGAATTGCAGCATAGGTACTAAACATGTAAATCAGTAATTTGGAACTTTCCAATAGTACATGTCATCACATTGGCACACACTAACAGATGCTCTAAGCATAAACGAACAGTGAGAACTTTCATTTTTATTATCACTGAAGAACGCTATGTCTGGTATGCATGAACTTGATTATTTGGTCTTTGGACAAGATTTTTATTTATCCTCCTATGATACACTTTTCACACCAAAGCAATAGACAACCAAATTGATATTTACTGCAGTGGGTTCAGATCATATTAAATAAGACTGAAAATGTTTTATTGTATGACTTACCTCAAAGAAACTATTAAACTGTCTACCATGATCCTTTATTGCAAGGTGTCTTGAAGTGAAAAATACCTCTTCACCGTGGTACAGCACAATGCCGATCACACACAAATCCTACAGATATAAAAGAGAAAAACATTTAACACTGCTTATTCAGTACTTTCCAGGATGACTATGAGACTGGATACAGACCTACATTAGTCATTTCTACCTCAGTTCTTGGGACTTTACAGCAATTCTAACGCGAAACCCGATGCATGGTACATGAATAGAAAGAAAACACCATTTTTTTGCAACAGGACTTCAACAATGCCAAAGTGCTTTGCTGGAACAATATGAGATGCAAAATCTTAATTTGATTCCCAAGGATGAAAATCTAATGTTAAACTTACTTGCCTTTTTAACTCTCATTCCTGGTATGTCACTTGTATGACAATAAAGCAAACAGCTTTAATTAAAGCCTTGTGTTAATAGAATTCATAGAACTGAAATTGGGTTGCCAATTTCTACTGTATAGTAATATTATTAATACAGTCTCCATTTTGTGGGCAATTCAAGGATGACTCTGTTGTGAGTGCTCATAGAGTCTGTAGAAAAAATGAACCAAACAAAAAAAACCCCAAAAACAAACACACAAACAAAACCATCAGAGAAGAGCAGTGTTGTTCCCTATTACAGATGGTCAACTCAGCACAGCCACACAGCCTTGTCCACAGCCATGGTGGAAATCTAGGGTTAAACAGCATCCTGAACACAAATTCAACTGATCCTTATTTCTAAGTACTATAATTGCATAATGACCACTGAAAATGCACAGAGGCTCCACCAGCTCTTGTGAGGGATATTACCTAGGTACACTCGTTTGTTTGGAAATACTCTCAAACATTCAGGCATCTGGGGTGTTCTTAATTTTGTGACTTTATAATGATATATTAGACACCTAAAATGGTGCACCAGAATTTTCAGGCAGGAAAGTGATCCTTGCAGTAGGGAAACACAGTATAAATCGAGAGGACGGGAAGGAGGAGGGAGGATAAGAGGAAATAAAACACGATTAGGACTGAACCTAATTTAATATGTTTCAGAACTTGGTAAACTGCTGTCTGTATCTTGCCATTTACAAGTGCTTTCATGCTGAAATGCAGTGGAGTGAACAGAAACAAGAGAACACTGCTGTTCGTAGATAAAGAGCTCTCAAATTATGTCAGGCAGCCAGATAATTAAAATCTGCCCAGAAGGGGACAAGATTTAGAAGACCCTAAGAAATGTGCAGTTAGATAAAGTGCAGATTCTGCTGCTAGAAAATGTGGATTGTTTGCAGGTTATCTAGACAAGGTAAATATTCCCCCCTGCCAAATTAAAATAAAAGAACGGATTTGTCTCAGGAAATCACAAAATACTTCTAACAACTTGAAAAGAAAATGCTTCTTTCCAGATATTGTTCAAACATTTAGTTTTTAATTGGAAGTCACTGAAATTTGAGTGCTTGGGAAAGTATCATGACAGACGTTCTGCATGTAACAGGTTTCAGTTAGTCATGAGGAAGAAAGCATCAGAGCTCAGCAAAGCTTCATCCTTTCTTTCTGCAGTTCCATGGTTGTCAGTAGACAACCATGCTTTCTCTCAAACATACTCTTCAATTTCCCTGCTTAATGTTGTACAATTGTCTTTTTAAAAGATGGGCAGCACTTCTGAAAACAGATTTTTAATCTGATCATTTGAGCTTTTAAGCAGTTTCAGAAAAAATGACATTCCTTTAAACGTCAGACAAGCCCACATATACAGCACTAACCTAAAGCATTTAGACAGGTCCCCTAGTTACTATTTACTAACAGAGATTTTGAATTGTGAAGGAAACAAATGTATCACATCCTGCAATCTGACTTAATTACCAGACATTCTGGGGCAATAGTCTTTCCTACCACTTACTGAAAATGGAGGCTATGCAAGAAACATGGATTGTAACCAACACGGTTTCAAGTTCTTATCATTCTGTTTTTTTCCAGGTGTACTCTCTGTCAGTCTTTCTAACTCCACTATAATCTTTTTATCCAACGTCCTTGCATGGAGGGACATGATCTCAGCAGAATATTGTTATGGGATACAAATTCTGTACTACTATAGAGCTAGTTCTGCGAAGACACAGAGGAGGGACCTCTGGTGTTTCTGGAGATTGTTCTTAAAAAGAGTCCTTAAAGTCCATGCATATGTATTCAATTTTTTTCAGGTCACCAGTGTTTTCATTGTCAATAGCAGGCTGCATTACAAACTCAACTTTCAGCAGCTTCTTCAAAACATTTCTTATTGCAACTCACCGATGCATTTCTTTTGAAATACCATTTGTAACACGGTGTAAAAACTGCTAAGAATCTAAGTGACTTAAGAGCTTGTTTTCAAAGTTATTTAAGTACTAAGGTGCTTGCAGCCTATTGAAAGAAATGTCATTTTGGCAGTGGTATTTTCGATATGACAACGTGCAAACGTGACAATCATTTTCCCTCCAGAAGATTCAGGGCAAAATGAATATCTGAAATGGCTGAACAGTTAACATTAGGACTGAATAACATGCATTTTGGCATGGAAACTTCCAAAAGTTTGATGAGATGTACTATGTGCTAGTCACTCCAATAATTCTTGCAAATGTAAAAGCCAAAGTACCTTCACAGAAGGGGTTTAAAAGTTCTGTAGACCTATTGAGCAAAAAAACTTTATAGTAACCCTATTTACCACAGAATAGATCGTAATATCTCAACCAGAACAACCCACACTCCTGTACCTCAGCAGAGTTAGCAAGACTTTCTCCACCACATTAAAATATTTGACACTTCAGCAATCTTCCTTCTTCTTTGACCCTGATTAAAGTCTCCTCCCCTTTCACACTGCAGGTGAGTGCTCCTAACACCTTCAAACTGCTGCTGCCAGTCTCAGCAGCTTACTACCAAGTTATGAGCTAATCACAACCATCCTTTGTCTTGATATTTACCAATATTTACTCTGACACTCTCGACATTACCTGTAGAGTCTCCTTAATCATGCCTAGCAGTCCACTTGTAGTCAGACACTGCAGCCCCTTGTCAGCAGGGCTCAGACTAAGTGAAATTAGAGAACAAAATTACTAATAATAGAAATTTCAGAACAGGGCAGAGACAGAAAATGGCGGTAACTCAGAAAAAAAATAGTCTAGTAGGCTCACCAGCAATCCCAGAAATGGACACAACAGGATTTCTCAAAGAGTTAAATGATGTAACACAGAATTATCAGGACAGACACCACAGACTGTACGGAAAGTTCAGAAAAGAGGCAGAAAGTCTACTGGGAAGTCATCAGTGAGATTTCCCCTTTGGCTACTTAACTTAAAGAAATGTCTTCCTACAAAGTGGTTTGGAAATTTTCAGAAAGCCAATGAATTAGTTATTCGAACCTCTTACATCTCACAGGACCACTCACATGCAATTTTTCATGACTATACCCTTTGTGTAGTGTGAGTGTACAGTATTTCACTTTCATGAATTTCAGTGTCATTTTAGCATCAATCTCTATGTATAGGTCCTACTGACTCACATATATCCACATGCATCTATGTACTAATTGTAACTGAAATTTCTTAACATGTGCATTATGTACAGTACCTACTGAAACAATCCAAGACCCTCAATCCTACATCACAACAAGGATGAGAGATACATCATGCAGAAACATATGCTAACTCAACTAAGTTGTTGTTTCAACAGTAGTTCTTTCAGCCTATTCCATCTTGTTGATTTAAATATATCGCAAGTCCATTTAAATTTCCTTCAACATTTATCTTTCTGGTTAGATTATGTATCTTGCCAGCTACTGACAATGGAAACTTGAAGTAGCTCTGAAGCTTTAGCATCATTCTGAAGTAATGTTTCCACTGATATTCATTAGTCACGTTAAAACATACACTTGTCTCTGAAAGCTGCACAACAGAGAAATCTAGCATTAGATCTGATGCTTACACGGAGCAAACATTTTCATTACAGCAAAAATTGCAAGTTCCTCCACCTAACCCTGAAGGTGTCTCTCTGTTTTACTTTAAACGCTTTGAAAACTTTACAGTTCTCCTTCTGGGTGTGTCCAGAACTACCGCAGTCCAAGAAAGGTCAATGCCTGTCTCAAATCTAAGTTTGATCAAGATCCAGAAGTTTTCATTTCTTTGCCTAAAATCTCACAAATCCCCAGCCCCTGAGACAGTCCAGTGAGTATACTCCACAAACAACATACACAGAGACAGGATCAAGCCTCTTACACTTGCAGGTGCAACTATTGTCTTTTAAACCTAGCATCTGGAATCATCTGCTTTTGCATAACAGCTTGGTGACTCAGCCTGTGTGATAGGCAGCCATGACTCAACAGTCTCTGCATGAAGTGGAGAGACACTCCCTGGTGCCTCAGGGCTGCACCTCACCCACTGCTTTACGAACTAGTCTAGGTGAAGGTGCCTACAATTCTACAAAGCTGTGCTACTACACAGAAGCAACAAAGGCCCTAAATAAAACAGTAATTGTGAGGTTGAGAGCCATCCTGGAGCAGTCAAAAATTTTGGTCCCATTTCTAGTCATTTCTTAATTCAGCGAACATTCCACTTCTCAAAGAACAATTTTAGCTCATTTATTTGGAATTCAGTGGAAAACTCTGTGACCTGATTATTTGGAATCCAATTCTATAACATTTAGGTGTCCCCTGAAAATCTAGGAGACAAACGCAAAGTTGGTGAAATCTAGCAGTGAGCATACACATGATTTCCCAAAATATTCATTCACAAGACGCAAGTTTGGGCTTTTAAAAGCACTGTCATGCTAGAGGATGCAACAATTTAACCAATTGTGCAAGAAAGTGCTTGCTTATAGGTTGAGAGCTGCAGTCATATTATATAGGACTACTAGGATTTGTTTCTTTCATTTTTTCCACTAGATTTCATTTTTCTTAATCTTTGTTCACAACACTGGTTATGTATTTGCTGAATGTGCACTAGCGATATCATAAAAGTGAAAATATTATAATGATGAACCTGATCTAAAATTCACTATAGACCTCTTAAACTAGTAATAAGCATAAATATGGATTTAACACCATAGTAACAAGTTTGATAATCAAATAAAGTCTATTGTTGGGGCATGAATGATGATATAGTTAGGTAATTAAGATCAATTGCAAAGCAAGCATGTGGGAGTAGCAGCACTAAGTTATGACTCAAATCTTGAAAAGGTAGCTTAGGCAGAGGTCAGATTTAACCAACTTAAAAAAAAATAGACCAGAAAACACAAAATTAAACTGAGTGTCAGAAAAATTGAATTAACTGTTCTGTTTTACTTCTTTGAAATAATAACCCAGAAAGATGACACTTTCCTCAAGATTAAAGCTGCACTGAAATTACCATTTGCAGTCTGATTTAACCTCCTCTTTTCACCTTCTGAAAATATAAACTAATTCTCACAAACACTTACTGTATTAAAGTCCGCATGTGTGGTTACAGGCAGAGGACAATTATGTAGAAGGTAAAATGAATCACAAAAATGAGATCACATATCACTCCAAATCAACAGAGAGATTCTTGGGATGTAACTGTGTGGAAACTATTTCAAACCTACGTTAAATTCGTGTCAAGATCTTGAGTTGATAAGCTGTGCAATTTCAGTCAAATCTCTAGCATTATTTTTGAGACTGTGCTTTGTAACTACAATTTTTAGTAAAATTATTTCTTATGACGACACTGTAGATGGACAACCTCAGTTCTAACTGAACAATGTTTTTGTCAAGAAATCACAACTCAAAATGTATCTTTCCATTCTTGAATCTATGCTGTCTTCTACAGCAGTCAATTTACAAAATGTTATTAAGCTACAAATTAGAGACATACAGAGTTTCATCAGGTCTTCGACCTTTCCCTGATGTAACTGTGTTATTTTCTAAGGACAGTCTGAAGTCAGGGTAACAGCTTCCACAATTTTCTATGAAGCAGTAAATCCAGATACTATCTTTTACTGAAAAGACCCCTCAACTCTTCAAAAAGCTTTGTAGGCAGAATAAAATGAAACTAGAAAACATCTCCAATAAACAGAGGATAGATCAACTGGTTGCAGGATATATTAATATTTTATACAGTTAATTGGTATTCCTGCTTATGAGTTGGATACAAAATATGCTTTCATACATCTGCAAGCATACAAAAAGAAGCCCAGCACACAAATAACAAAACTAAGGTAGGCAAGCTGTTTTTTTTTACCTTCCCTTCTCTCTCTAAAGAGGCTACTATAGGAATCTTGATATCAACTTGTCACCATTCACTGCTTCAAGGAATTCTAACTCTGGCATAGCTGTTCTGTATCCCTAGTGCAGAATAAACTGGATAGATCAAGTATGTAAGGACCTGCAATTCTGTTCCCATCTGAAAGTAATTACTCAGTGTTCAACTAGTGTATTCTACTTGTGTCATGTAAACGTGGCTGCATTTTCCCTTCGCTCGCAGATCCACTTATAATCATCGCACCACAACCGTTATCAGCAGCCTGTTCCACACTCGATCAGCCCAGAGAACGGAAAGAAGTTCGAGCAGTTTCAGCATTTGAAAACTATAAAAGGTGCTATTTATCACAGCTCTGCATACCAGAAACCATCACTTCTTCTAACAAGACACATCCCTAGATTTTAATAAATTTTGCTCTCCTTTAAAAGAACATTTTTGCTACAACCTGAGTATTCCAAACCAAAGATGTAGAAGGGACTGCACATGTAAAAGGCAGGGGAAGACTACTTGTTAAAGACTCCTTTCATAAAACCTTTTATGACATCTAAAACCTTTCTTAACCATCCCATAATCCTGATCAACAATGATCTGATTATTGATACAGAAAGATACAGAAAAAGGAATGGTTAATAGCCTAAAAATGTCAGGTGGAAATAACCTGACATCTCTATAAACTCTGATTCAAAATATTGGTGAATCCTTCATTGTTATGACAAGCAAGAGAAAAGGACCTGTGTGAACTCTGCTACAATTAAACAACTATAGTCGTGCCTGCAAAATGGGCAGTAAAAGCACAAATTTATTCTCAACAAGTTAATGTTCTAGACACTTTTCTACTAAGCGTAAGTAGCTAGAGAGGTGTTTTAGATTCGGTTCATATACTGCCTTCAGACCCCCTCCATGTCGTGGAGACTCAGGTAAAACTGTCTGCTGTGACTGGTGGTTAGAATGTCCTACCTAGAAATATTTAACTGAGAGATGCAGTATGTACAAAATGTCAGTCTCCAAGCCTATTTATTTACCAAAAAGTCTTAACAATACTGATATTGCAAAGCACATAATCACATTCCAGAACAAGTAGGAATACCAGAAATTTCTTAGAGCCTCTTTTAGCCATACTAATTTCCTTACCTGTAAATATGTCAAAGAAATCGAGCTTTTCTTATGTTCCTTCCATGACTTGCTTAATAAAAGCCGTTTTCAGAACACGTGTCTCTCTGAAATCAAAGTTTCTAATTTCAACCTACCTTAGTCTGAGTTTCTTCAAAACATAGGCTTGCAACAGCGTTCAATTGAAGTTTACATCAAGAGGTAGATGATGGTTCTGAGGGCCTACCATCTCTTGTATGAAAACCAAGGACCCACCAGCCTCACTCAAAGAGTTATAACACATCTTATTTGAAAAGGTCACTGAAAGCAAATATTTCAGCAAAGCTAATTGAAGGCACATGTACAAGGAAAGAAACACACAACATATTTCAGCAGTATAATCAGCTATTTCTTAGTAACACAGCTGGGAAACACCCCTCATCAAGTGAAAATCATGTACGTTGCACAATTTTTGTGCAATTAGAAGACACCTTCCTTTGCAAAGAAGAAGTGTTGTTTTTCAGCCATCTGTTTAATGAGAACGCCTATCTGGCAGAAGTCTTATTTTCATTTTTTAAAACCACTTACCATGAGAATTAACTTTCACGCTGTTCAATAAATAATTATATGCCCAATCATCAATATCCTCCACATAGAAAAACAGGAACAAAATACAGGAGGCTGTGCTTCAGAGAACAATTACTTTGGCCTGAGTATTAGGCAACATTCAACAGCACGTACAGGTGAAGATCAAGTCTTACCCTTCAAAATAAATATTTCGTTTACTGGTAGATAGATGTGTGTGTCATTAGCATGCCACAGCTAACTCTCCGCATGGCTCCAACACAGATAGAAAACCTGATGTGAAACTGCCTGTTCTCTAAATTAGGGCTGATTCACACTAACAGGACAGTATGAAGAGCCAGCAATGCTCTGTGAACACAGAAACATTTCTATCCTGAACTTCATAGCTGTGATTTTCTAAGAAAAAAATAAATAGCAGACAAATGCTTAAATCTAACAGTTCTCACAAAAAAAAAAGAAAAAAAAAAAGATGTCCCTGTCATGGTACTACCTGAACACATGCAATCTCAAACTATTAGCTTGCACACAGTTCCTTCTGTGCGGCTTGCATGATTTCTGAGGTGAGAAAGGGAAGAGAGCATGTGATGAGGAATTGAAATCTTTGCTTGCTAATTCAGAAACAAAATATTTTCTTTGAAGTATCAGTGAAGGAAACATCTCCCTGTATAAGTAATACCTCCAAATAACAATGTGTTCTGGAAATACTCATACTTTGTTTCAGAGCAGACAAGTGATTAAGCTGTATCTGTACAGGGACACCCTGGAAGTCAAACCAAACCACTTTTAGAACTTGTTAGTCAGCCTCTAATGGAAGCCTCTTTAGTCATCAGAAGCGATCACTGTAGGTCATCCATGTTACCAGAGGGAACATAGTCTTGTTAAGAATGACTAAATATTTCTCTTCTGGGTAGCTATTCATATCCATTATTGTCAGAGATCCTTAATCTTCTAAAGTAAAACTCAATGCAGCGGAACAGATACTAACTGGAACCTGTATCTGCAAATATAACACAGGCATCCATTGCCATTACCATCAAGGTCTCTGGGGCTCAATTCCAAACTTCTGCTACAGTGACTCCAAGGGCTTCTGGAGCATTATTCTCTGTGTGCAGAGCTATAAACAGGATAAAAATAATTCCCAGGGAACTTCAGAGAATTCTCTACCTGTTATATAGTTCTCTGGTTTGGGTTAAGCATCCTAAAGAAAGGCTGGCATTCCCTCAAGACTTCAATAGGTCTTTGACACAGAACAATTAAAAAACAAACAAACAAGCACCAAAAAAAACCCCAAATCTATTTCTTAGTACAGGTACAAGCAAGGCAATTCAGTGTCAGTTTATTAGCCTATCTACTTACAAAGAAAATATATTTATAAATGGTATGCCAAGCCACAGGCAAACAAATATCTCTCTCCCATGCATTCCAGCAGCAAAGGAAGGTCTTGGCAGTCCAAGGACTATACCACTGTGATTCAATGTCGTGCTGCACTGCAGACACTGGCTTCCTGTACTTTCTCTGATGGAGATTAATGTGGGTACACATCCCAGACTAATTCATCAAATCCTTTTCTACACAAGTTTTCAAGGACGAGTGTTTTAACATACATTTCAATAGTGCCATAACTGGAGGGAAAAACAACAGCAACTATTGACTGATGTGCATTTTGTACTAACCAGTGTCCAAAAAAGTGATGACAGCTGTCATGATAAACATTAAATATGATGAAAGTCCTCTCCTGCAGTCAGCAAACCCAACTGCTTTATTTTGGCAAAAAGGAGAGATTTCTTCTTTCCTTCACGCAATTCCCTCTTGACGAGCTCCACTCAAATCAAAGTGACTAGCAATGGATGGGTAACTATTGCTGCAATGCAGCTGTCATGAAAGAACCGGGCAATGACTTTAAGCCACTGTACTGTACTGGGGCATGGCAGGGGCAGAGGTGTGCCATCTTCTCAAAAGCTCAAAGATTCAAACAATAGTGTCCTCTAACATTTGGGAGAACTTGGCACTAAACACCTTCTAAATAAGTTCAGTATATGAAAGAAACATAGGGTTTCAAATGGCTCATGGCCAGAAGCAAGGATGCAGAAGCTCCTCAGGAACCCACATATTGACAGATATGCTTTAGGGACCACTGAAAAAATAAGTGACATAAACAAATAGCACTGTGATACTATGGCATTCAGATAAATCCTAAAGATACCGTTGCCGAATAAAGCGTAACAAATCAATCACTCAGGAAGGATCATGCAGAAAACTCTGCCATCATGATGCCATGCTTAGGGAACTTTAGTAACCATTCTTGCTCAACCTTCCATTCAAGGGGCTGGGACTTTGCTCAAGTAAAGTGAGAGTCAAGAATTCTGAATAGGGCCCTTATTGCATCAGGTAAAAAGAAATCATAGGTCATGTCCTGGCAGTAGAGCTTGAACTTAGTTGTGCTTGAGGGCGGGTTATTATTGCGCACTGAACTTCATCTGACATCACTTAACGCTTCAGGCAAAATATCCCTGTGTCTACAAACTGAAAAATGGGGACTTAAAATGTGAATGAGAGACTTCTTGAATTTGCAAGACAACAAGAACAGCCAATTACAAAGTGCTGGCAAACCAGACTGAGTACCTCCTCCAGCACTGTGGACTTCAGTTGCTGCTTTAAATCATCCCTATGCCACAGGCAGAGCATGCAAGATCAGTGGTGATCTTCAAAAGATACAACCAAGTTTTGTATGTTTGGGTTTTTTTCCCCAATCATCACTGCTGTTCTGCATACTGCTTAAAGTCAGAAAAGTAGGGTTTTATACAGTGGTGTGCAATCTTCTACTTGAGTACTCATAGAGATGGGTGAAGACTTGCTGAAAGGAATGCAACTTGAGTGTAATCACTCTTTGGGCACTGCTTGACACCATTTCCTGGTTAAGATCTGTATGATCTGACTAAATAGGAATTTTGAAGAGCCCAGAGTTTTGAAAAACCCTTCTAACATAACTTTAGGAAAACAGCAAAACAAAAAGCAGAAGCAAAACAACCCTACCTTTCTGAACCTTCAATTGCCAGCAAGATACATTTGGAAACAGTTTCTCCCCTCTTTCATTTCAAAGCAGTAGAAACAATCACAATTTAATCACAAGCAGCATGGTTCAAAAGAAGTCAAATCAGTTTCTGTCCAGTCCTAGCAGTATGAAAGCAGCAAAGACATTTTAGTCCTTTCATGCCCTCATAATTCAAAACTGAATAGGTATTTTTTCTTGTTGAAAATAATTATTATTATTTAAATATGCTCAAACTATCACTCTGCATTCAGTCCTGGTGTGATGAATGTGGCCAACCACAAATTCAGGCAGAAGGGACAGCTTTATGACAACTGATTAATTACAGCAGCATTGTCAGTGCTAAAGTAATAAATCTGAACCTGATCCTGCAAATTTGGAAACATTCCTATGAGAAGCAACAAAAGTACTCAAATTCCTGAATGCCAATGTGAGTAAAACCCCGAACTGTAAGGGGAGGAAAAAGGGGAAAAAAAAGGAGAGTCTTTTTGATGTGCAATATGTATTAACAAGTACAAGCAATGTCTGAAGAAATAAAGGAGCATAGGAAATTACATGTTTAATGACTGCTTATCACTAAAAAAAAATCAAAACTGACATCCTGCCTTAACCCCCATGTTTCAACACATGAACAGCATTTCCTGGGCTGTCAAAGCTGAACAATACTAACAGTTAATGATTAACACACTCTATTCTTTTAAATCCTTATTCTTATGCTGTACTAGTTAAGTGCTTAAATCCCACATACAGACCCTGGAGATCTGCAAGGAGGTTTGCTCTCTGTTCCACATTCATATCCTCAGTGAACGTAGCTCCATGGAACTACAGGAAAATGAGACAGAGCTTTCATTACTGCCAGATTAAGTAATTGCATCCATTCCATCTAATTTATCACCCTTTTGGGCAGCTTGTGTCATGGGATGTCATTTTATTGTAATTACGCATGGTGAGACTGGACAGGCTCTTGCTTCTTTTTGCCAATCTGATAAGCAAATTCATTTCTTTTTTTACTTTCATATAAACTACATGTTTTAGATAAAAATAACCAAACTAAAATACATGTATAACATACAGCCAACTAAGAGCAGCCTGATCTTACCAAGCCAGGACTACAGCAACCACCCTACTGTGGAAAAAATTGCAACTTTCCAAGCCAACGTTTACTTTCTGATTATTGTCAACAGTTTCACTGAAGTTGCCATTTAGAGATAGGGTTGTCCTTCCATGCACTTCTCTCCAGCTAATCCAAATGGAGTACCAGGGGAATTCGCTTGATTCAGGATTACAGATTTCAGTCATAGGATATTCGAGTATCTAAGTGACGTTTTTCTCCTGGGGGAGCCGTATTCCATGCTCACACATATCCAAGTGCTGATCCAGCAAGACCAGGCATAACAAATGTTTTTCACCAAAAAGCAGCTTTCACAAAGAAGGACTTTTAAAAAGGCCTTCTTTATCCATTCTCTTCCCAAAACAAGAGCAGAGAAAACACATTTCAACTTGGGTATCACAACTCACATAGGAGGCAACAAGCAGGAGACCACACGATCTCTCCACAACATTATGGACAGTATCCTTAGGCTCACAACAAACATTTAACTTAGGTCAACCTTCTCCCGTTCTATTGTCTCACTAGGCCGTGCAGTCACAAAGGACAGATCTTGCACCACCTCCTGGGGAAGCAAGGTCCAAGGTGTCATGCCAGCCCTGCTTCCACATTGACAGAGACAAATTTTGAAAGATTCTGCCCACTACTGAGTTTCTCTGCTAAACTTCATTCCTATACAAGAGGTCAATTCAACCCTCAGATAAATAAAGTTCAGAAGTTGAAACTTCTGCTGTCACAACAGATAACCCTTGCATTAAAAAAAAAAGGAGTACTCTTATTTATTATAATATTTTAAGAAGTTTGGGCACAAAAAAAGCACAATTAAGTAAGCAAAGTAAAAAAAGGTAGAAGAACTGTACTTGTCTCTACACTTAATCACATATAGCTATGTACAAGTTGTGAGTTTATAGCAGTCTTAAAGGAAGGAGACTACAGTTATGAACAAAATTTAAACATCTGTAATTTAAACACCATAAAATTTCAATTGTACCCATACTTACCCAATGGCTTCAGTTCCAGGAACCTACTATACAACAAGCAGAACTCCTGTTAAAAGAACAGGGGACTAGCTCTTTTACTGTCAAAGAAAAGACTGTAAACTCTGTGGGCTCCAAAAAGTCAGACATACTCGTTTTAGCATTACAGGATTTGTAAGTCAATCTAATGACTCTGGGGCATACCCACCTCCTGATTCCTAAATACTCCATGAGGTAGTACTGCACACTAATGAACTGCCATTGGACCACAAATGTAGCTTCTGTGACTTTGCTAAATCTCTGCTAAAATTCATTTCCATATCTCTGAAGCTTCACCATTTCTTTCCACAAATCAGATAGAGACGTTAAATTTATCTATGCTGATAAAGCCTCCCTCCCTTCTCCTTTTATAAATACACTATAACTTGTCAGTTTGATTCTGTGTTTGACAAAATTCACAGTTCTTATGTTGTAGGGCATTCCTTGCTTCTGGTGAAACAGAATTTCATTTTGATTTCTGTTTCACAGTTCTGCTGAATTGATGATATGGAAAAATGTTTGAGGAAAGGAGGGCTCCACGCTGTAGGTGGGACTAAACTCAAAGATTGCGTTCATATCAACACTTGAAAATGTTCATGTTTAACACCAATTAATGCAATCGAGGAATATGAGCCAATGCCTGAGAACAGCTGCATTCACACGTTTTGTCAAGTCAATCTGCCAGCAGAGAATGAGCTTTTACCACAGTTCAGACACTGCACTAGTCCCATCAGAGAAATAAAGAACACTGCCTGCTTGTAAAAACTAGAGGATACACAAAAGTAGTTCCTTACACATGAATGCAAGCATATCAACAGATAGGCTTTAAAGTAATACTGAAATGATGGTTTAAAACGCCACTAAGATTTCACGGCTGAAACCAGGGGTCATTCTTTCCAATGACAAGAGCACACATCACATGGGAATGCCCTGATCCAAAAGCCACTGAAGTTACTGATAACCTTTTCCTTTATTGCCCCTTAGATCAGAGCTTTAAAGAAAAGAGATAGTGGCTCTTGCACTTACTGAGAAAAGGATCTACAGAACCATTGGAAAAAGAGTCATTTTAAAAAATATTTTATTCCATATAAGGAGTATGGAATCTTCCTGTGAAGGGAAATTCCAAAACCAGGACCAAAATAAATACTGAAGTGGGATGCCAAGTAGCAGCAGCCCAGGACTGATGTGAAATAGCCAACAAGTCAGTGCTTAAGCTGTGATTTGAAGAAAGACAGTAATAAACCTGAGCACATACTACCTAATCTGTTATTGTTCACATACAATAGATATTTTTATTCCAGTGCATCTTCTGGGGGGAAGGAGGGAGTGTGTTTTCTTGTTTGGGGCTGGGTGGTTTTTTTTAAAGCATAAAGCACTTCACATGCAAATTATCTTAGGAAATTTAACAGTTGGTCAATATCCTGTAATTATCATACCTTGTTCAGAGATAAAGGAAATGGAGTAAGATGCCAATAGGACTTGATCAGCAGCACACAGCAGGTCAATGGTAGTGTTGAAAACAGAAGCCCACATTACAGCAACTCATGCACATATCACCTAAGCAACAGATGAGGCTACTTTCTCTCTCAATTATAATTTGTGATCATACCAACATTGGAATACTTCTAGTGCAAGAACAGTACCTGCCAAGAAGCCCAACATTTAATGCCTGGTACTACCATTTAAGAAATATGTAATGAATGTTTGTAGATGCTGTTGACAAGTGCTGATTGCTTAACAGCAGGCAGAACTATGAACACTGACCCATCTCTGGGAATGCCATAACCCTGCAGGGAGAAGCTACATAGAGCTGATGTGTGACGTGACACTTGCAAGTCCTCCGGAGAAAAATGGGTGGGACAGAACATTCCAGAAGATAACTAAGTTGTTTTAAATTACAGAACTTGTATCTGTTATTGTCAACTAACACAAAGAACAAAAGAAAAAAAAAATCAGGCAACACTGAAGCACATGTCCCCTTTCAGCTATGTTCCCTGTATACAGAATTTTCTACTGTAATGTACTATCCTGACTGCAAGAGAAGTTATTTAAATGCAAAACACACCATAATCTAGTACTACAGATTAACAAAGCAATCATGTCCATTGATCACACATTTAAACCACATATATTCATAACTAAATTAGCTTTACAATTACCTGATTCATCCTCCAAACTGCATTCATATCAGGTTAAGCTGCTTAAAGAACTAATAACTGAACTGTGTATGTGTCTACTTAAGGGAACAAGACTTTTCATAGAATATGTACTCCAGCTAGCACTATGACCATCAGAAGCATTTCACAATTAAAAGCTACAAAATGCTTTGCGTGCCTACAGTGGTAGAAGTGATACTATCACAATCCAAACTATTTAAGAAGTTGATCTGATACAGTAAGTTTTCTGCTCTTACGTTTTTCCTACTTGCAAAAAACAAACAGCCTTCTAAAACCGAAGCCTGCAATGATAATACAGCACTACGGGGGACACAGCTGAAATTGCTTATGCATGGTTGACTTTGGAGTTTCCTTGGTTTTTTAAGTGCTTAACCATCAAACCTTTATTTTCTCTAACAGAACAACTCAAAGCCCAAAAAAGCCTCTACACTGACTGCCCATAACTGCAGATGATAAACCTGAGTTTTAAAGTAAAAATAATCCAAGCAACCTATACTACTAAATATCTGACCAGCACTTCTTCACCTCCATTTTCAGTACAACTGCCACTGTGAATGGTCTGATTATCACATCTGACAACACATCACAGAGAATTGAGACTACCATGTGGAAAACAAGCTTTTCTGCTGCTATTGTCTGCACAAAATTACACGCTCAGGCCAGTCTAAGTTCTCAAGATGATTCTGTTCATTTCTGGTTTGCTTTCAGGTTCTGCTTAACGCATGTTTGCCTAGCAGAGTTATTCAGCTTGTTCTACAACAAAAGCAAAGGTTTTATACTGTGATCATAAAACTCATCAAGGCCTATCAGCAATGTAATTAATTTTCTGCAATTAAATCTGCTGGAGGTCTGAATGAACTTAATGTATAAAGTGTGAAAAGACAGGAATTTTGCACCATGCGACACCTCCAAGTGCTTCTGTGAATTAGAGTCAGGAATCAGAAGTTGCTCCTTCAGTTCCAATGGAGCTGTTTCAGATTAGAGTCAGCATCAGCAAGACCTGGGATTAGTCCTGCTCCACAATAAAACCCGATGAACTATGTTCAGGGCACAATTGTGACAGAAACCCCATGTTTCCTACCTGCACTCACTTTGAAGGCCTCCAATATGAAAACCCAAACCAGCTGACGTCTCATTTCTAACTTTGCTAAAAATTCTCATTTTACAGCAGTTTCTCCTTGAAAGGCAGTCTCTCCTCCTAGTCTACTTAACTCCATCGCCCCACCAGATTCCCTACATTGGGAGAGAGGTGATGGGAAAGAAAGTATAAAGAATTGCAGCTGTCTAACAAATTTCAGCAGTATCAAGTTTTGTTTTAAACTGCTGATAAAAGTGAATGGATGGAAATCACATCAACCAGCAGATCACCATTAATTTCACACCAGAAAGAAGTGTGAGTTGGCAAGCTACAGCTTGACAGTTCCAAGTTGGTAAGAGTGCATTGGCAGTTCCACAAGCAGCACTAAACCCAGGCAAATTTGAGCTATTTTCAGTTCCTGCTCTTGCCGCCACAGAAAGGAGAAACACGCACAGCAGACTGACAGAATATGAAGAGCCCATTGGGTGACTATTTAATCCCATTATACCCTTGTTTTGAGCTACTAACAACTAGTTACTTAAAGAGTGGCTTCTCATTAAAAGACAAACCACACCGACTGATGACCGCATAGTGAGTTACAAATATTTCTATTACTTTTGGTGGCTATACACATGGTTGATGCACCAACTTAAATCTGTCATCACTGCTAGCAGATATCATCATGCTCCTGCATAACCCATGTTATACTGAAACCTTGAATATAACTCTTAGTTTTGCTGCTCTTGATTAAAAAAAATAAAATAATGATAAAATACATTAAAAGGTGATGACACTGGCAAAAGAACTAGAAGAACCCCCATACAATAAGTGCCTAAAAAGCTAAGAACTCTTTACCTTGAAATCAGGGATACCTGAGGTAGACAGGTAACAAAAGAATACAGTCCTGAAATAGTACAAAATTAGTAGAGAACAACTATAATTCATTTTATAAGGACTGAACAGAATCAGGCAGAAGATTTTAAAAAAGCAAAAGGAAGTAGTTTTTCCACACAACTTATTATTCTGAGGAACTCACTGTTGCCAGGCTTTCTAAAAACTGGTCAAGCTTCTAGCACGAAAAAAACCATTTGAAAAAATTAACGGCAAGTATGGACACACTGACAGTTGAAAAAAATGCAAAGCTACAGCTGTAGGAAAAAAGGTGCTCTGAGATTCTCCTCTGCTACAGCGTATACCCTCGTAGCCTGACAACTGAGCCCAGACAGCTCAAGTGTTGCTAGAATTTAAGCACAGGAGAGAGCGTAACAAAGCCAAAAGCAGGAGAGTGTGAGGAGAAATACCAAACACAGTTTCTGCTTTGCATACTGTGCTTAGGTAGCCCAAAAGATCTGGCCCAAAGCAAGAACAATTGCGACACATGTTCTCCGTGAGGAAAGTTATTCACTTCTTTTACTCTCCCATCCAGACTCCTGGATTCGGCTCAGACTACGTGCAGTTACTGCTTCTGGTGGGACACCGAGGCAAAACGAAGCAGCTCCCTTACACACCCTCTGGATGCTGCCCCTGGAAACCGAGCGTGCAAGGAATGTAGCTCTGAAATGGCTACTTACACAGCCAAAACCAGGCAAAACACGAGGCGCAGGAATCTCGCAGAGCGGAGCAGAAGCGCTCCCACAGCCAGGAGAGCGCGAACGCTCTGAACGCAAACCCAGACCAGAGCAGCCCTCACCGCGGCCTCGCAGCTCCGGCCATCCCCGAGCCCCAGCCGCCCCGGGGCACTGCCCGCACACCC
>NW_010160427.1:0-3974 GCF_000695765.1 Mesitornis unicolor | reverse complement strand
CCCTTCCAGCTCCTCACATTCTGGGATTCTTTTCCTTATTCCTCCCAGCTGCACAGACCCTGTCGCTCACCTGTGACCAGTCACATTTGGGAGTTTTAAACCATGAAGAGCCCTCAGTGAGGGACCTTGTTGTAACCTTCCTGGAAAGCTCTGCCCACACACTCGCAGGCTCCTTCAAACATCTTTCCACTCCAAGAGCTAATATTGACTCTTCCCCATGTTTTCATTAAGTCTATGCTTTATTACAGTTTCTATCAATATGCCCTGTACATTTACTGTCTGCAGCTCCTTGCAACACTTGCCAAGCTCTGAAGGAAAAAATTACAAAAAAAGGCAAAAAATATCCTGGCATCACATTTGTAATCCTCTATTCTTCAGCATCAAGGCCGGCTTAAGTAATAGGTTACACACCAGAGTCAGTGGCTCATCAAGTTCACATTCAAATGCTTTTAGAAATCTTGATTTAATGCCATCTGGTCTTGATGATTTGTTACAGCTCCTTTCACCAATTAATTATAAATCCCATTCCACTGACACTTCAATTTGAGACAGTTCCTCAGAGAAGTCTTCGGGAAGAAAAAGGCTCCAATGTGTTCAACTCACCCTACAATGCTCTCACATGCAAAGAAATAGTTTAGTTTCTACACTTACATCCCTATCTTTCTCAAATGCTCCTCTTACACCTGGAAGCCAATTTATTTGGAAAAGGTTTTATTAGTGGCTTTTACTTATAGGTGTTAATAAGCTGATATTCAACCTCAGAAGCAGACTTCCCTATCTTGTTCTTACATTCAGCTTTCCCAAATTCATGTCCTTTTCTAGCTGCCTTGTTTTATGATGGCTTCCTTTTTCCGAGATGTGTCTTTTTACTTCTAGTAATCCTCCTTGGTTTGATAATATTGGCTTCTCCTCTCCCAACAAACCTTCTTTTTTAAATTAAACTTTGAGCTGTTTCTTTTACAAAGGAAAAAAAAAAGCAGGGAGAAGGAATTCTTATCTTCCTAATTTTCATGTCATTCACATTATAAGTTGAATATGACAGTGATGGGGGGGATACTGTTCTAAAATTGAGTACAAGGCAGCAGCTTTACTCTATTTCCACCTCAAATCGACTGCAGCAAGGGGCTCTCCACCAGTCGTCTACCACAGTTCATGCAGAATCCCTGCATAAAACTTGTCTTGACATGAAGGCAGCCCCCATCAGGGTAACAAAGGCCAAGTTTTTTGTTCTTATAGGCTTTGTAATCTTTGCAACTGCTATTGATGCGACAAAATAACTGTACTCATTCAACAGAGAACTATCACTATGAGATATATCCAGAATCCCAGCAAATAAGGAAAAACATAAATCAGTTTCCATCTACTACACCCTACAAATGTCGTGCAAATACCTTGTGTTCATTAATCCCAAGTACCACCTTTAGTTTCACTCAAAACACTTTCCCCAAAGGAAATCCATCCAGAATGCTGAGATTATCAATATGGAAACACCACCAAAACTTCCAGCTGAGATCAGGGCTCACAGTTAAAATATAAGCAAAGAGATACTTCACCCACAGACAGCAATACTACCCAAAGCCATACATTTCAGTTGTAAAAAGCCTACAAATAACACTGAGATTTGTAGTTGCATTGTCCCAAAGACGGGCTGCATGAGAATTACATGATCAGCACTCTATTCTTTCACTTATTTTTGCCTAAGAGCAAACCATAAAGCTACAGTAATAAAAAATGAAAAATTACTACTTGCAGAAAATGGTATTTTTTGTACCTTTACTTGAATTTTCTTGGCGGTGCTAGAGGATCAAAACAACCCCAGAAGTCAGAGGCAGAAGAAACAGGTTACCCTGTCCCCAGATTGCTCCCACCATCTCTTTCCTAATAGCCTGTCCAATACAACTCCTCACTGCCAAGTTATAAAGCCTTGTACAAAACTCAGACTACAACTAAAATGAGCACCCTTTCTGAAAAATGCTCCTGTAATTTATTAGAAATCTTTGCAAGTTTTAACAAAACAAGGAAGATAAGACAAACCAGTCAGTAATTTCAGTTAAGTATTATGAGGAAATTAAGGAATTTATCATAAAGCTACCTTACCAGGGAGAGCAGGAGGGTATCAGATAAAACAAACTTCCACTGTAGACTGGAACATCATCACAAAATAAGAAAGCAAAGCTGGATCAGTTTCCAGTAATAGCTTAATTCGTGGAAGGCTGTAATGAAAAAGCAGGATTCATCAATATGCCTTGCTATAAAATCATGGAAAAGCAGGCAAGAGGCAAGCGAGCAAACTGACTAATGTGATTTGTACGGTCAGTAGAGATTGCTTTAAATATCGCGCTGTGTTAGTAAAAGCCACTTTACAAAACTGCTTTTGAACGTGGCTAATACTCACCGGAAAATCAGGGTTGGGTCTTTTCCCCCAAATTAGACAGAAAAAGCCATCTTTATTCTAGAAGCACACCAAAAGCTGAGTAATTAAGGAACACAACCGTGCACGGATGTCAGGAGAGACAACAGAAGATGAAACCATGTGAATGACTTGAAATCCAGAGCTCTGAAGCAGGCATGAAGTTTGATTTTGATGCACCAGTTGCAGAAAGCAAGGTAGCGCTCTTAGGAGAAACCAGGGTCTCTCACTGGAGAAGCCAAGAGGCAGAGGCTGAAAGGCTTTTCTGCACTTCAGGAGATGACAGAATACAAGTCCAAGCATTTAAAAATTAGGGGTTGGAATTATCTACTGCATTGCTTCTTAAGCAAGAAAGTCAATAGACCAGTGATAGAGATGGGTGCCAGGACTCCAAGTCCCTGTGCTGCTCTGAGCACACTTTTCCAGGAACAGCAGGTAATTGGCACCACCAAAGCTAAATCTTTGGTGTTTCAACCTGAACTATCCTACCTCAGACTCACTCACCCATGTTTGCCTTGCTAGCATGTCTCTATTTTAACCCAAATTCAGCTTACAACGCTTTCCAATACCCAACAGACAGTGACCTGACCACGCTGTCACAGTGTCACACTTGTCAAACCAGCACAAGCTTAGGGATGCTCCACACCACTGTGCAGCATCCCAGCCTCATTACACACCAGTCTGCTACAACCAGCATGAGGTTTTAAGACCTTCGATGGAGGCATTTGTACATCAAAGGAATATGTAAGCAAGCTGAAAACAACCGCCCAAAGTATCTAGAAGTATCTGCATCTCAATGCTTGACTGTAAAGAGGTTTTTTTGGAGGCAAGTAAGCAAAAGAAGCAGCAGGAGACCCGCATACCTATCTCACCCAAAGTAGCACGGACTTGTCACACCAAGGGCACAGGAACAGCAACGCAACACTTCAAGCAGCCATTACCCATCTCAAAGGCAATCTGAAACCATAGAGAAGTCTGGCTTATGTAGGGACCCTTCCTTGTTTCTGTGTATATTTCCTGTTTGAGATTTTTTGAAAACACTAGAGGAAATTATTAACATCACCACTGTTACGTTAGTCAACTGCTTATACACTTCTGTTGACAGTCTTCCCAGCAGAGACATTGCAAACTGTCCAGAGTCGCTGCTACAAGTACAATATATCAAAATTAATCTGGCACCTGTGCAAAATTTGGCAGTCATACCCAATAAACCGCTTCGACCACGATGTAGCAGTGAGTGACAACTCGAATGGAGAGAGCCGGACACAGAGCTCCTCTCCACACCTCATTACAGCGCAGCGCCAGGCAGTATACACAGCGCTACCTGACATTGCAGCTAGGGCCATTACTCATTACAGGAGTCTACAGAGAAACCAAATGCCCTCTGGAATCTCAAAGAGCAGAATTTGTCTGTAAAACACCAGTAGAAAATGTCAAGTTACCAGGAGAGGCCCTAGAAGAAAACAGCAGCAGGGCTGCAAGCATCACCAATGGGTTGTACCTTATCACAGAATGTCAGAATATTGGAAATATTGGGACCTGGAAAGCTCCCCCAGTGCAACCC
>NW_010160426.1:436-762 GCF_000695765.1 Mesitornis unicolor | reverse complement strand
GGGATGGCACATGGAGATGCTCACTGCCTGGATCTGCAGCAACCTATGCATCACTCTATACCAGGAAGGGGGTCGAGGGTGCTCCCTGCTGGGACACATCTCTCCCGGCTCCCCTCGAACTACTGCAGGAGACCTCTGTCCCTCTAACCATGCTGACACTCCTCTTGCTCTTCCTTGTCCGCTTTCTCCTCCTGCTGCAGTCTCCCCAGGGACCCGGACAGAGCCTTCCGAAACAAAAAGCACCCCGTGACACCATGGCAGGATCATAGCCGCTTCTTGGCCAGCTCAGCATCCCCCACTTCCCCCCCCCACCCAAAAACCTCTAG
>NW_010160426.1:0-415 GCF_000695765.1 Mesitornis unicolor | reverse complement strand
CCTCTGCAGGGCGGCCAGCAGGCTGGCAGGGGCACAAATCCCTCGTGGTCCCCAGCCTGGAGAATGCTCCTACCCTGCGGTGGGGGGGGTCTCAGCCACCTACCTCGAGATATTTCTGCTTCTGCTGACCGTCATCCAGAAGGTTCTCCATGACAGAGGTGAGCCCCTTGCAGGCTGCTTGCAGCTGCACAATGTCAGCCTGGATGCGCTTCAGCAGCTTCTGATCCTGCCTCAAGGAGGAAGACGACAAGGTGGTGCTGAGCACAAGGGGAGGCTGGCTGCCCCACAGGGACAGACTCGGGTTCCTCAGCTGGTGGCCACAGGCTGTCAGTGCCAGCAGGGAGTGTGCATTGAGGCTTTTGTTTCCTTCCGTGCTGCTGATGTGTACAGGGCAATTCGAGGGGCAGTGAATGGC
>NW_010160425.1:75304-93926 GCF_000695765.1 Mesitornis unicolor | reverse complement strand
TAGCCATTTTGGTGCGATTCCGTGACAGTGTTGGATCAGAAGATCTCCAGAGGTACCTTCCATTCTGAATTATTCAATTTCATTAAAAAACCTAAACCTTGTAAGCACCCCAAAAAAGTGGAAGATTGTGAGTTCACGCCTATTTAATGACAGACGTTCCTCAAAGGAAAGTTTAGTTACGAATGCTTCAGTCACAGGAAAATCTTCCACTGGAACTCGCGAGAAACCATGCAACACAAATGTGTACTAAATCTGGCTTCAGCACTTCTTGTGCTCCCAAAACTATCAAATGCAATGGAACTGGAAAAAGTTCATGCTTTCCACTTGCATTGGAAGTCACAGAAAATTGCCCTAAGTGACATTCTGTGTCATAGACTCCCTGCTTTGCTGCTGTTGTTTATCTTCAACACACGTAGAAACTGTTTTTGGAAGAAGATATACCAATAAATGTGATCTTTTGTTTTGATGAAATGCATTCCTCTTACTCATTAGATGCCTTTCTGAGATTAATCTAAGAATGTTGCTCTTGCAGTCAAACAGATAAGACTTCTTTTTTCTTTTGGGAAAGGGAGGGGTAGGATGTCTACAATTTTTTTGGCTAGAGAAACACTGATATTTTATGTAATTGGACCTTTGTTCTTAAAATAAACATATGCACTTGGCTTAGAACAAGAAGTAGTAGAATTTGTTTATTAGAATGCACTTGTGATTAGCAGAACCATTAACCAGCAGCTGTCCTTTTGCACTGTGTGAGATGATCACACTTTTCCCGCATATTTTGGAGGACAAGAATGGCATGTGCTATGATGCTATGGATGTCAGAAGTGTTGAGGATGCCTTTTAAATTACATTTGCTGCTCTGTGTTTCTCCAACCAAAGAGGCACTGTACAAAATCAAGGAGACTGAGAAAGACAAGCAGCCTACGCCCAATTTATTTTCTCTCTGAACTTGTCTTCTGATACCAGGTTGTGGAGCACAGTTTGATTGGGGTAGTGCCCTTCGAGAAAAAAGCACACAAAAAGACCATTCATGCATACATGCTCATCTTTCTAGCAGTGTCTATAGCACTGCAGTATGTAAACAAACTGCAATACGCACTCCAGAGTTTGGGAATCTTTTTCAGAGGGCCAAGGGCTGGCTGAGCCACACATGATCTTCTGGCACCATTCATGGTGATGAAATGGCCCTCTCACAGTGGGTAGAACACTGGGAATAGCCCATGTCACAGTGGAGTGAGTGGCATGGGTGGTCCAGGCTCCTGGCCATCAAGGAGACATGGGACAGATGGGCTTGGCATGAGACTGGGAGACCAACAGGCAGGGAGGCAAAGTCTCTCCATGGAGATAGAGGGTGGCTGCACCACTTAAGGATTCTCCAGTCTTTGACAGCTGCAGCCCTGGATGTGGAGTGGAGGTGACCACAGCCTCTGCCACTCAGCCAAAGAATGTTACAATGCTCTAAGAGGAAAATTACCTAAGATATAAAGAAATGCAGAGTCCCAGTCAGTACCACATCATGATTCTACTGACAGTTGGAGGTTCCTCACAGCCATGGAGAAAGGGAGCACCACACCACCTACCATCTTTGTACACCACTACAGTCCTACCCTCAGCTGGAAGTTCTGTTCACAGTCTCCCTGGCACAACTGAATAGACATTATACTGTTTAAAGCTCATTTGTCTCTAAAAGCAAGTGTGATTGCAATTGGAGAAAGTGTCATTGCTATGTAGATTTTAGGGTGCAAAATTCCTGAGCAACACCAGTCAGAAAAGCACAAATTCAGGAAAAGCAATGCAGTCCATGGAAGCCAAAGAGTGGCTTTAAGAAAGGAGTATTACCCAAAAGGTCACTCATGATTAAGGTCATCCTGTGCTGAAGAGTGAGACAGTGACAGTTCCAGTGAGAGCTCTGGCCTTAGCTAAGGCCTTATAAATATACAGATGTAAGATCTTCTTAAACCCGTCTTTTCCCCCATCCAGTACATGCACAGACTTCACATCGTGGCTTGACCTTCACTGGTCTAAAGCACTTGAAGTACATTACTTTTGGCAGCTCTACAGTGGGATCAGCAACCTCCAGCAAGAGCCAGTAACAAAGAGCTCAGGTGCAATAACATCTTAAATCACCACAGCTGCTTGTTTGGCACATGTGAGTCACAGGTCCAAGTGAATGAGTATAAAAACCTAAAGGTTACATATTAGTAAACTAAACAGTGTCAGGGCCATCAAGACATCTGGAACAATCTGATCACATCCATAATATTAAACTCTCTTAACCTCTAGAACAGAACAGCCGCCTGCATGTTGCCTACTGGCAATGGGCCCTGGCCTGCACTAACTCACAAACCATACCTAGGAATCGTTTAGGAGTTTGTTAGTTGATCTGGACCAAAACCACACCAAGGACTGTTCTAACAACTGAATAGCATGGATGAATATGTTCCGGTGCCTGTGCCCATGCCTTGACACTGTTTAATTTATCAGAAATACGTGTACCTATAGTTTTCCGAATGTGTCACTAATCCATCTCCTGTCCCTACATATTTTGGTCTCTGAATTTAGATATTTAAAACATATGCAGCCTGGCAGTACCTCTTTACTCTACACACTCATAATTGGTGTGTTGGCATGTGGCGCCCAAGCTTTCCTCCATAAATATACGTCTTTTCATGACTGCAAATGAGTACATCTCTGGTTGGAATAAAACCCCCCACGTTTGGTCAAGCCAAGCATACGTTCAGAACTGGAGCAGTCTGGAATGCACATCTGGAACATGCAAGGGCGTTAAGGGATCCTGAATACCAGAAGAGCAAGAAGTTGGGCTTCTGAAGCACAGCACTTACTATATTTGTTGCATAGGTTTTGATTTCCTCTGGTTGTTAGAATTCTATGGTCACTGCTCTGGTGGAAAGTAACTTGGTGCTTTTAACCCATCAAACCTTGGTAGAATTCACCAAGTTTCTGGCTGAGGTCCCACAAACATACACCAAGGGTAGACTTCTTGTACAACACTTCTTCTGGAATTGTGAGGTCTTTCCTTCAACCGTCCTAAATTCAAAGCCATTCTTAGAAACTTCTGAAAATGTACACTCCATCAGTTTGCATAGGCGCTGACTGAGACACTTCAGCCTCCTACCATAGCTCTTTAAAAGTGCACAAAGTCTCATACACCTCCTGTAACTGCAGCTTTTGTCCAAGCAAAAAAAAGTCAACAGGTCTCCACAACCTCTCCACCCTCAGCATGTTTCTCATGTTCCCTGCCATAGCCTGGAGAGAGGGAACAGTTTGGCCTCAGGGAGAGTCCTGAGCATAGAAAATTTTGTGATTATCGAAATTCTGTCTTTCCCATCTGAACACTAGAAGTACCAAGGGAGTGTATACCATCAGGATTAAACCTTTTCAGGACTCAAGGTGGCTCTTGGTGGCCCTGAAAATCATATAGGATCATGGAAAAAGAAAATTCATCCTTAGATCCTCAAAGTTTTCCAGATAACCAAAATAACGCAGAATTACTTTGCTCAAAGATTTTTGTGCTTATTACTAAAACCACCAACTGGTTTGAGCACTGTCTTTTCTACCCCTCACTGCTTCTACCTTTTTGGTGGAGAAGAGCATGTGGGGGGTTATGATTTAGGGGCAGTAAATGCAGAAACCTGAGAATGTGCAAAACAATCCCAAAACATAACTTTCCTTCTTTAAGTTGTTGGCTGCTTCTTTGCTTTAACCTGCTTTCCTTCCAAATACAACATGTTTTTTGGAACATTAACATGCAACATGCTTTGTTATCACCTAGTTAGTTCACTCTTATTACAGATTCCTAAGCAGATCTCATTTCTCTATATATTAAAAAAATCACCTTTCACAGAAAAGCCATGAGCCACAGATTGCTCCGTACCTCCCTCCAAGAAAGTTTTAGGAGTAGGAAGGTTCTACCATTTTCAGAAGTTTTTTTCCCAGTTGTTTTAACAGTTATTATTATTAGCACAGTTGTCAATAAATCCATTCAGATTTGGAGCAATGTTGGCTTGAATGAACAAGAAAAATTTAAAAAATAACCTTTCTCCTGTGTATGTTCCAAGAAACAGGGCCATGTTGTACTCAATAGCAGTTGTGAGGTGACCCTATAAATTAATGTCCAGTGATGCTTGTTATTCTATAGACTTTAGGTCACACACTTCATTTCAAGCTGAAAGTGCTGCAAAGGATATATTATGCTCTGGAGGAAACAGGGAAAGAATATAGTGTACAATCCATATTGGTATCACGGGACACTTGGCTGTGAGAAACCACTTTGCAGCAAAATATACTGGAATTACTGCACTGAACCTGAGCTGAAGAAGTACTGGAGTGCATGTTTCCCTGCTGACCTGAGCACGGGAGGTCCTCAGCTTGTCAGCAGAACCAATGGTTGGAATTAAATCTCCAGAAGTTCCTTGTCTGTTCAGCACCAGACAGAAGGTTAAGCATAATGACATTAACATGGTTTTGCTGCACAACACAATTTATGATGATGTGACACTGTATAATAAGAATCTATGTATTTCATTCTCTCATAAAACTTTCTTCAGTCTACCTGAAAACACTTTCTGTAGGAGACAAATATACCTTAATTTTAAAGGTGGGAAAAAGGCATGAGCACCTGAAAGGGAACTAAGTGTCCCACAACCACCTGGAAGCCCAGGAACCCAACTGGGATTATGTAGGCCAAAACACATATTATATCCTTACGATTTCTTGAGCCATTTTTTCTGTACCCAACCTGTATCCCTTAGAGAAACCAGTGCATACCTGCCAGATCCTGAAGAAGCCAGACAACTTCTCTCTGCTTAATTGGCTCCGCCCAATCTGTCAGATTGAGAATCAATTGTCATTTGAGAATCTGTCAAAGCTGGCAGGGGGAGGAAGGAAATATCTTGCTGAAGTAGCAAATCTAGTTTGCCCATCTTGATTTGTTTGATTTAGGAGTTTACTGATTCTGTGGTTTGCCTTTGCTTTTAACTAACAGCATAGAGAAGTATTTTGTTCCAGGAAAACTTCTCTATATTACTGAAGATGAACGATCTTCCCACAACTGATTCTCTCTCCACCTTCCCTTTGCTTCCCAATCTCATGACATTGAAAACCAGACTTTTTTTCCACATCAGTCCCATCTGGCTGGTCCCAACTGTGGGCTGCCCAGGCACTGCTGGGAGAAACTGGCTGTGAATCAGGTCAATGGCTCTGACAGGATCAGTTGATCCCAGGGTATCATCCTGGCTATCTCACACCTCGTATCACATCACCAATGTGCTGTTGTCCAATATATGGCAATGTATGAGAAACATGGGAAAGGGCTGAGAAGTCCTCCTGAAGGCGGCAGCTCAAGTGGGCTGCCCCAGATAAAGCAGTTCATCCAGCCTAATCTTGCTGCCCACCTTACAGTTTACAATGCTCAGGAGAGGTTAAGCCAGACAATCTCTGCACCAGCATCCTGCTTTCAGGTGTTTCCCAGACAATGCCAGAGGTTTATTCAGCAGAAAGGTGCATGTGCTTTATCGTTCGCATGCATACATGATGATACATTGCAGTTTGGGTGAGTTAAGGGCACAAACTCAGATCAGCTTTACTGCACACATGCCTACATTGCTCACTGCATGACGATGGAGGAATGAAAACAGATCATCTCCAAGTACCTCCAGAAGAGTCAGTGCAGCCAGCAGAACAAAATCTTTGAGCACAAGTACCCTAAAGCATGGAAGCACTTCTGCAGTGTCTGGAGAGTCATCCTTTCCCCTCTGGTTCTTTCAACAGCAAATTCTACCAATCCACTTATCAGATTACCTGAAATGTCTGCCATATGCTCATCTCCACTTAATATGCAGCAGGCAAAGAACTGAGGACTTTTGCCTGCGTATTGACAGAGCCCTCAGCAGGCTGCAGGATGCATCATGATTAGTGGTTGCTCTCCAGAAACAAGTTGCTATGCTACTGTAATATTATTGCTTATATCCCAGTGTTGTATTGTGGAATACAAGGTGAGGAGAAACATGAGGTAATAACTAATAGTAAAGACTTATCTTTTGCTGTGTGAAATGAATCATCGCTTCCAGACAGATTTACTTTTCTCTCTTCAGAAGGTCAAGGGCAGGTGTGAGACCTGCACAAAACAGCCAAAGAGTTATATAGTGCACCTTTTAGTGGGTGGTCCTACCAAATATTTTTGCAAGGGGCCTTCAAGTTGGCCCTAACATGGTTTCCAAAACAAGGTCAAGCAAATGTATTGGAAACTACTGCTTCCATCATTCAAAGAGCAAACACCATCAAAACATTGAAACTGTGGAATAAAATGTACCATATGTTACTGCCGTAAGCACATCCAGCTTTACCTCTGTGACTTTATTAGCCCAAAAGATCCAGGCAGCACACAAAACGCCTTGGTCGAAATGCGCCGGTCAGTCAGACGATGGCACTACAGACCCAGCTCCACTGGCTGCCCTCTGAGCTCATTAAAACGTCTGCTCGGCCGTTCATTATTCTGGTTTCATTCTCCATCCCGGCTTTCCCCTGGTTACCTGGTAGGAAACTGTACCCCCTGATAATTCATACGCTGGCGCAGACAGCCCATGGCAAACGTTGCTAAGAGAGGGACTGCCACCTGTTAAGAATCCGTGGTTTGGGGATGCAGTGAAGTGTGCTCCTTTCCCACACTAGTATTTTAAAAGGTTATAGATCATGTGTGCATAATAGGCAGAACATTAGGTCACTTGTCTCACTTACAACAATAATCCATTTTGATATGGGTCAGGTTGACACAAAGGGTCCACCCATACCAGATCTATTGACGAAACTGATCCCTTTCCCCCAAACTAATGAAATTTTCAACTAATGGGTACTTAAGTTAATAAAGTGTGCCACACATCTGCTAGAAGCCATTTGTAAAATAAAGCACTGGAGTTCAATTTTGAGATCATTGACATAATGTTTGAGTGGCATCCCACAGGGACCCAGCATGGCACCAAATTAAGGAGAGTAACACAATAAACGTGTGAGAAATAACGTTAGTATATAAACAGTAAGTAGGAGCTTCTCTTTCTTTAAAGGAAGCGTAATACTACTTGGGGTTCATACCATCACTAATGAATTGAACGGGACAAATCCTCATCTCCCCTCGCAGCCAATGAGCATTTGGACAATGACTTCAATAGGACCAGGATTTAACCTGGGGAATTATTTTGACGGAAATTGGCAACAAGCTGGTTCCTATAGCTAAAAAGTATCTTTTCGCTTAACTTTTGCATGTCTAAAGTTCTCCACTCTATTTTGTCCTTTCTTTTGTGGAAGAAATTGGAGGAAAGAAAATATTTCAAAAGAGCCTAAGAGATTTATGAGTCTATGATTGTATGATTTTTTAATTCCTGAAGTTAGCTAGCTTGATACAATTCAAGCTAAATGTTGCTTAGCAGTAACAAAGCTCTCCTTTTCTGCAGTACTTGGGAAATAGACACAGGAATCATGCTAGAATATCAGCTGAATTTTAATAGCCCACTTTCCTATGCCGCTCACTGCAAACCTAGAAGCACCCTGGAATATCAATGACTGTTTTATCATCTCCAGTGGCATTACTTTTTTTTTTGAAAAAGGTACTTTTCAAAAATTGCATTATTATAGTTGGGCAACATTTTTGCATGAAAAACATTTTCCATTTTAAAATTACATTGAAAAATGGAAAACAAGAAATTTTTGACAGTATTATTCACAACCAATTTTATTTTTAAAAAGGTAAGCCAAAGTCTTACTTTTTGTAGTAATTCCCTGATATTTTGAAGAGGAAAACAAAAAAAAAATGCTACATTAGTAAAATGAAGATTTGAGTTCGAAATCAGTAAGAATGATTTCCAGCTCTATTCACTAGTTACTCTTTTTCTCATCGTTTATATAGAGGGGAGATGTGTTCATTGTACAAGGAAGATCTTTAAATCTGCTTGTTAACATATTCCTAAAGCAGCTTTTCAGTGAAATGGGCAGATGCCAGGTGATGTGGAAAGGTTATGCTGAAGAATCAGCAGAGTTTACGCCTTGGCTTTGCACAGATGAATTCTTACTGTCCCATTGCAGGTGGGATGAAACCTGGTCATAGACAAGAGCTCCAGGCCTCCCTTCGCTCTGCGGATCCCACAGTACAAGCTTTCAAAATGTTGTTAAACTGTAATCGCGTTTACAACAAACATTGGAAATTATTCAATGTGCAATTTTTCCCTGATAAATACCCAACATTTTTAACCTGCTTCATTCACACCCCACATAGTTTAACACTGTAAACAAGCTTCTTTCCCTCTTTTCAACCAGTTGTCCTCCATTTCAGCTTTTAGCTTTGGAAAACAGGAAACAAATACCCACCCAAGTTCCTGGGCTCAGCCTAAATCTGGCCTTAATCTAAATGTATTTGAAGCCCCCTTAGCCACCCCACACTGGCACATGTTCCCGCTCATCCCTCAGCACATACATATGCTGTTCCAAGAATAATGTTCCTAGCAATATTTCTGAGCTTTCAACACTGAGTCCAATTGTCTTTTACAGTACATGAACGAGGCAGGGAGGCAGGGAATAGCATAGCTGGAGATGTGCAGAAGACCCTACTCAAACATTGCTGCTGTGAGGCTGTTTTTTCCAAGCTGGTTCACTCTAGGGTACCTTCATGCAATAATGCCATTTCCCAAAGCAGAGCATTTCTGCATTCATGGTCTTATATCATGCAAATATATGGGAGCCTTCTGAACGATTGCAGTGGGTTTTTCACCACATTCTGCTTTTTTTTTTCCAATAAAAATAACTCAACTTGACTGGACTCTGGTGTCTGTTGTGTCTGCTGTGGGCGGTGGGGGTGGACACAGAGTGAAGTTTAACTTTGGTCAGGGCAATGTCCACGCTTGGTTGGGTCACTCAGCTGCCAGTCTTACTCATTTGACCTTGCTTTCAAATATCATCCTACGACTTTGCCCCTCCAGGCTGCCATGGCTATCAGTGCAAAGTGCTAAATACTCATTTTACTGAACCCCTCAGCAGCTGAATGTGGCAACTCTAAGTCATCTGGCCCTGTCATCATGAACACTGTTGGCTTTTAGAGAGGGTCAAGTCTGGAAGCCCAACAGAGGCAAGGTCGGAGCAGCTCTATGCCCTGGGTCCAACCAGTGGTGGGGCTGAGGGTGCATTCCCAGCGGGGACAAATACACACGCACACACAGACACACTCAAAATTCACACAGACTGTTCCCCCCACCTTGTGGCTAATGAAGATGAAGGTCTGTTTGTGGAAAATACAGGTGTACACACACATTTACAATGCATTTCCCTCCATCAGCTGAGCTCACTCAGTCAGCCCCATAGCTCCCTGTGATACCAGTCTCCACAGTCGCTGGCACCTGGACATACAAGCCCCCAGAGGCAGTAGCCCCACTCCAGCTGCTGGTACAGATTGTCTCACTCGCACACACATGCACACAAACACACACACACACACACACACACACTCGCTTATGCGCGTGTGCGCATGCGCACACACACACACACATATGCATGTGTGCCCATATTCATGCACAGCTCTCCAGCAGCTGGTCAGGACTCCCCCAGCCCCTCCAGTAGCCAACTCACCCATGGTCTCACCCTAGGTTACCCACACCACCCAGCTCTCTGGCCATTTCACACACACACCAGCCAGACCAGCCTAATCTGCGCCATCAACAGCACACTCACTCGCACATCCACACTGGCTGACACTACAGACACACAGGCCCTCTGACCAACAGCCTGACTCAAGGTGCTGGCACTCAAATATCCATACACACACATGCACACCACCTCACACAGGGAAAGATTTATAAATGGAGTTTAATGAAAAGACAGGACAGACTGCACTGATCAGGTGCCAGACGAGCATACTGACTAGCAAACAATTTATATGGAACTGAACCATTTTAATGCCTTATCCCTCAATTTTTCCACGCTTGTTCCTCCTCAGATCACCTAAATTCCTTCCTTTCCCCACCTTTGGTTCCTCCCCTGAACACCTCATCCTGCCTGGTGCAATCCTGAAACTCTCCTTCCCTTCATCTCGTATCATTTCGAAGAGGGTCAACCTTTTATCTCATCGTGTTGGATGTCACACCTGGACACTGGGGCTGAGGCTTTCCTGGGACAGTCCTGGGAGGGACCTGGACAGGGTGTCCTTTTCTCTGAGTCCTTAATTTGGGTTCCCACCTGCCTTTGTGCCTCTGGGCTCATCTGGGCTTGTGATGATGGCTTTTGATGGGCTGGTGGCTCCTGGATGGGCCTGTGAAGAGGCAGAACTGAGTCCTGTTTGGGCTTCCCCCTCACTGTTGCCCCTCTGTGCTCTTTTGCAGGCATGCAGATAAGCTTTTATCACATTAACTAACATGAACAGCATGTGACATTAACAAGTTCATACATGCTATTCTAAATGACCACCAGTAATGAAGTTCAGGAGGTTTGGGGATCTCAGAAGCTTGAAGTTTTTTCAACTCTATCTCTGGCAGTAATAAAAATTATTCTCTCTCTGTATAAACCCTGCCACAATTACCCTGTTTCAGAACGTTTCAGCTGCAGGGGTCAAATTTCAGAGCAGTCTGAGTATCACAATTTTTTGTAGTGGAAGGAGCAGAACCACAGAGATGTGCTAACCTCACGTACAGAGCAGGTCAAAGGTAGGGCCAGGAACACAGTCCCAGCTTCCCAGGTCCCAGGAATGGAAGAAGACTAACCAAACATGTATTTTAAATCTCATATTTGAGCTCTTCTGAAATTCTGCATGTTCATTTCTAGCCAGCAAGGCTCTCCTGCTTTTCAATCTGATTAGACTAAGCCATTTTGATGCCAGGTGAAAGCTGATGGACTTCTCCTGGATTGGAGAACTAGTTATTGGTTTGTTTGTTTTCTCTGCAGATGGATCATCTGTCAATTTTTCATAAGTACATTGGCAAAAGTCCCCTTCTTGGACTCACTATTAAAAAGAACAGAGGAAAAAAAAGAGAATGAAAGAAAAGGAAAAAGGAAAAAAAAGAATGCAACTTGAGTTGTGACTTGCTTACAGGACTTACACTTTGAGTTGATTTCAACCCACCAGTTATTTGTTGAGATACTGAGTGATTTCATTTTGTGAAAAGAGAAAAAAGAAGGAATTAAAAAAATCATGCAAATTGAAGAAATTTCCAACACTGCTACTTACCTCCCATTTGGTGAGGTCTAAGGAGAGACTGGGCTGGATTGCAGCTGTGCTCAAAGGCAGAAAGGCAGCTCTGCAGGGGGGAGGAAAGGACGAGGATGGGAGAGGGAACAGGGCAGGTTGCTGTGGTGCATTTGGGGCAATACTTGTCAGGTGAGAAAAACCAGCCATGATGCTGGTTAGAATTTTGGGGTGTGAGGTGCAAGTCTGGGCAAATTGTGCTGCAGTGCATCTGGCTGGGCAGTGAGCTCGATCTTATGAGGCAGGTTGGAGCAGTGGGTGATGGGGTTCAGACAACCCCAGACAACCCTCCCCTCCTTACAGCAGATGCCAGAGGGGTTCCCCGGCTCACCGACACATGGCCAGTGGCCATCCCCTGTGGGGCTGAGCTGTGTGTAGAGGCCACCATTGAGGACCTGTCTGGCAGGACAGGACAGGCAGCTCGGCATGGCTGCCTTCAGCCCCAGCTGTAGCTCCAGAAAGGCCTGACCTGGGAGAACAGATCATGTGTTTTGGGTGAAGGAGGACAGGGGGTCCTCTTCCTCGATGTTATTCTGTTTCCTTTTTCTCATTTTCTTCTTCCTCCCTCCCTTCAGTAAAGTTACTCCTACCCCTTTAATCCCCGCTTCATGGCTGAATTGTCAGACGTTTTCGTTTAGTCTTCCTTGGGGCTTGTACGCGTGATGGAGCAAGGATTTTCAGATGTCAACCCGTGTCTTGGTTGGTGGTAGGTAAATTCTGGCCCAAAGATTAATTACATAACCTAAACACGCAAATATATACATACACATAATCCCCCCTTGTTGGGTTTTATGCAGGAACAGCACCTGTAGTGTTAGGTATTTAGTTTAATTTTTTTTACCTAAAATCTTTCCTTTGCTCAACTACTGTGTATTCCTGGACAACTCTGAAAGGTTAAAGTCCAAAATCTTCTTTGGCCAAAGAGAGGAAGAGATTGTGATTATCACAGCAGATCCTTGTCCATTCCCTCAAAGCCTGAGTCAGCTCAGCACCAAATAAATTGACCAGGTACTTGATAGCTGCACTCCTGTAGAGGTGAATCTATGTCTCCTCACAACATCGCAATCAAGTCTACATCCAACACATGCTGGTGGCCACTGCAGATGAAATGCCGAGGGATGAACAGAGCCTTCCTGCTTTCTGATCTGGGTCTCACAGAAGTATAAATCCATTAATGGCTGCAGAAGTAGCCCTGACTGAAGTAACTGCATGTAACACTTGGCAGCTTTCATGGACAAAAGGGCCACCTTTTTTACTCCCATTTCACATCCAGACCTCCATTAACTTTAACTGATTTATACTATTACAAATGAGAGGAGAAGCCACCCCACAGGTTATAATTCTGCACTTTGAACCAAGGTGTGACTCCAGCTGGTGTCTTTGGGGATGAAACTGCTGTAACTAAGGACATGGTGGGACTGGCCTTCACCTATTTGGATGGATCCTGGCACCTGAGGCAATGGAAAGTAATCTCCCCTCTCATGCTGCAGAGTCAGCAGGTTAAATTTTAGCAAAATCTTCTTGAAATTGCCAAGTAGAGATGATTAAAAAAAAAACCCAAAACTTCTCTATTTCAAATGTTTTCGTTCTGAAGTATTTCTCTTTTCCATTTTCTTGATTCCTCCCCATGTTTCCAATTCAAAAAGCATTATGGGAATAGCCACCAACATTTTTCATTTATCAAATACAGGGGTTTCGACACATGATATATTTTAACATAAATTTCCTTATGCTTTCTATAAAAATGTATTTAAATAATATTGGGGAGATCACAAATTATTTCCTGGCCAAAACTCCTGCCAAAAGTCTACTTGTCCATGCTATCTTTCAGAGGGAAGAAATTGCCATCGTATCTATTATCAACTCTTCCATTTTTGGGAAACACCTGCAGAATCTGCACAGGGAAATCTGGCAGAACTCCACTTCAACCTCCTTGTGTCTCAGTGTAACTATTACAGCCTGAGGTTAAATTCTGCTGGCAACACACATTTATGTTCTGGAAGCAATTTTTTGTTAACACCTATGGCACCTCTTAGCATCAAGTTACTTAACGTGACAATTAGTAGGAGTCCCAGCAGTGGTGCTCTCTTTTATAGCAAATTCCTACCAAGAAACAGCAAAGGGAATTAGTTACATCAAATGAAGGGAAGAAACACCATCAAAGTATTGTTTGAAATGAGAAAAAAAAAGCCAGACTCCATGAATCCTGCTAAAAATGTATTTGTGCTATTGATTTTATGTAATGCTTAGATTTATGATTTATATAATGCTTAGACATTACATATGCTGTATGTCGGTCAGTGCATGTTTTAAAATAGAACTAAGAGTTCTCTCTAGTCCTTCCTTTCTCCAAGATGGGGTAAGTTTTTGTGTATCTGCAACTTTGACTTGGTACCTCACACAGTTTTTCTTCTGAAAGGTCATATTTTTCCCATCAAAGAATAATTGTTATGAGCTTGGCAAAAGAACCTTAAGTGTCTCCTAACAGATAATGATGTTTTCAAGTTCAACTCTCGACTCTCTGAACAAAAGAAGCATGGACATCAGACACCCAAAATGTCATTGAGAGATTTTTCATGTGCACTTCAAAATTTGCCACCTGCACATTAAATCAAAAGGAGTTTCAGTGTGCTAACTGTGCAATACCAATAGCATATATACTGCAGCCCTCTGGAGTAGTGTTAATTAGCGCACTGCAAACATAAGGTGAAATCATGCACTTTGAAGTATGTGGTCATGATGTACTGCTCCACAGAGATCAGAGAAGAATCCAGATGAGAGCCTTTTAAGGATAAAGTTTCAGCCTTATATTTTTAGTCTGTTTATATGGTAGCAGGCATAAGCAAACTGGAAGTGGTAAAGAAGATGAGTTCAAGGGATCAATATCTGGACCCCAAAAAGCAATCACAGTTCTGATCCTCAAACACAACTTGGTACTTAAATATCTTTGTAAATTTTGATTTCACTGTCAACATAAGAAGACAGAATTTGTGCTCCAAAGAGGATTAATTAATAAATTACCTAATTAGACACGCATATTTCTAAAGAGAATCAGACATACATATTTTTAAAGAGAAATCACAAATTTCTTAGAGAAGGGACAGACACGTTCTGCTGTGGGGGAACTGGAATCAGATTGTGCAAGCTGCATCAGCAAACTCGATCTGTAATTGTCATCTCCCTGGTGGGCCACGCCGTCAAGCATCTCTGAGGTCTGTCATGGTCTCTTTGCTCTGTGGCGAATGAGGATATTCATCAAAAAGCTTCAGGTTCCCAGGTCTCGCACATGGGTGGCTCCACTTGGGAGTGAAAGGATACAACTGTATTGCAAAATAGCCATATTATAAATCCAGCAAAGGAAGGGATTTTGTAATAAACAGGGAATATCAGAGACAAATGAGAAATAAAAAAGTAAAGAGCCCCCTCCAGTGTCACCACATACGTGATTAATGAGACTTAAGGAATTTGCCAATAGACTCTCCAAGCAACTGAGTTTTGTTTCAATGGTATGCAGTCAGGTTGTATTTGTATTCAGAAATCCCAGCTGTACTCGATACCCAAGGCTATTCCATACAAGTGAAAAGAATTACATGCAACTCAGCTAAGGAAAAAAGGAATTGCCATTCAAACATAGGATATTTTTAATGCCAGGATATTGCTATGGGCATTTTTGCTAACGGTTTCTCCCCTCACAATATTAAGTGGAATGCAGGGAAATTAGAAAGAGGCTATTCAAAAGTTGTAAGTTTACAGTGGTCTTCAGAGAAGCTCAGTTTGGATGTTACAAAATGAAATTAATGCATTTTTGAAAGAACAAAATACAAACACAATGTGGTGAAAAATGAAGATAATAAGGTTCTGTCCGCCTGACTTTCGTCTAGTTATCTAACTCGCATGCTTAACTTCTCCTTGAACCTGATCTCACTGTCAGTGGAGAGAAGACACACATTCCCCAGGTACTTTATTTTTCAGACTGCTGGCTTCAGATCTGAAAAGTCCCCTGTGCGTCTTGCACATTGGTCATCTTTCCATGTGTTGGAGGCCACACACTGGGTCTTTGAGATTGTGGCAGTAAGACTGAAGACTAATCGACTTCACATCTGTAGAAAACTTAAGGAGAGAAACCTGAATAAATATTTCAAGGGGTGGATAAAGTAGCATTTATACAATCTTGGTCCATTTCTAATACCCACTGAGATCCCTGGCTGTTTCAGTGTGAAGCCAGAAGTAAACTAAAACTGAGCTCCTTTCCCATTCATAGTTGTTCTGTCTCTATTTAAAAACAATCTTTTAAAACATTTAAACCATATGGTCTCCTTATAGATGGTTTACATTTTTCTGCAGTCAAAAATGTATTGATAGCTCCTTATTAACTGATAATATGATATGATGGTTATATCTTAGTAGTGGGATAAAAATTAATATATAAACTAGGAATAGTACCTAGCCCAAAAATCAAGAATACACATCTTAGGACAATCCAGACAGGGCTACGGCGGTTGTATGGGGTTTGGATGGAATGTCCCGTGAGGAAAGATTATGTTTAGTCTGGCAAGGATTCACTTGAAAAGTGGTTTAATGATAGTATACAAAACACAGACAACTGAGATCTGGACAAAAGACAGAGGTATTAGAGAACCTAATTTCTTCAAATACTGTAAGATGATTAAAGTAAAAAAACCAACCAGAACTTATTCTAACAGACAACTGCTGGTCTTGTGTAGCCCTTTAGCCTTTTAAAAATAACCAGGAGAATTGCAGAACAATTAGCAGAACAAATATTTGTTCTTGCAAAAAGCATATTGAATAGATTTGGAACACAGGATGCAAGTAATTATTAGAATCAAAATAGGCTAATGTTCTCCCGATGCTATTTGTAAAGCAATTTGAGTTTCATTATTAGAATGTGTATTTAACATATCATTTTGAATCTCATTACATGCTATTTGGACTAAACTTAATAGGATTATTATTTTTGGCATTCATGGTCATGCAATATCCATAAACAATGTTTCTGAACACTTTAATACAAGAAACAGACATATGGTGTCAAGAAATGAGCAGACTTTTCTGCATTTTTAACAGTACACTTATAACATGCTTTTCATTCTTATATTTCTAGAAATATTTGTGAATGTGTCATGTTAAAGTATTACTTGTCCATCTCTCTGCTTATTTACTCTGTCTTTCACAGATCAGAATAACCATGGCTTGATTAAAAACCTTATTATATTATTTATTGCCCCTGGTTATGGTTAATATTATTTTTTTTCAAGCACATTTCTGGAGAATTACTTAATGCTTATGAGGTGACAGAGAAAAAACGTTAGCACTCATCTCGTTCGAAAAGTACAAGAAAAGGAAACAACATAAAACTTATTTCTCAAATATGAGAAGCCAAATTGTCTCCTGCCCAGGCCTAGCATGTTTTCTAATATACACTGCAAAGCCCCTGTGACTGTCAGTGGGCTGTGCTACAGTGTCTGCACAATGAGGCAATGTCAGCAGAGATATATGAGATCAACCTTGAGTAGCCCAAAGCCAGAACAAGGTGAAAGCTGCCCTGCCCTTCAGATATGAAAACACTGTGTGGGTAGCAACATCAAGGGACTGTTTCCTGTGCTTGTGGTCTGCAGCCACCTGTAAGATCAAACACAGCTGGAAAGGTGTGACAAAATGAAGTCATACGTGAAAATGGGGCATGGCTCCCATTTCTTCCATTTTTCTCCATTCGCTCTCCATCTTTCTTACAAGCCTCCTTTATATAATGAAAAGCCACTATAAGGTCTCCACTAAGCCTTCCCTGAAAGATTGCTTTGTCCCTATCCCACCAATTTCTGCTTGCTCTCCATCACCCATCTCATAGCACCTCTTTTGAGAAAGGCTGAAAAATTGCTTTTGTCATTTGCTTCTGCATCATAGCAAGGAACTAACTCGGCCAGCTGGGAATCTGCCATGTTCCACTGGAGATGCCAAAGAAGAACACAGGACTTGGACAGGAAAAACCTTTTGTAATATGCCAGCAAGAAATGTTTAGTGGTTTGATCCCCGTGAAGTCAGTCATGATTGCCCTGATAATTTGTGCTGAAGGGAGGGAATGTCACGACGTCAGATGGAGCTCTCTTTACAAGAAGCTGTATTTTTGCTTGGTTTATCCGTATTATTTATCTCAGTGTGATGCCTGTGGTATCCACAAATATCTGTCAATGGATTTTTGTGTGGGAAAAGGACAGAAAAAATACTGTATATGCATGAGAATATGACAATTTTAACCATTAATATGGAGTTCAGAGGAGGAACTGAACTATTTACCCCAGCAAATAGTTGGTGCTGCCTCACATAATGTATACCAACCCCATCCAAATGATTCGCTTCTGAAATTTTTCCTTTAATCTTGCCTTGACTGAGTCTTTGTGCTAAATTACAAACTCTTTGGGAGAGGGACTGTGCAAATGTTTAAGAAACACCTACTGCAAAGAGGGGGTCACAATTATGACTTGGCCGCATGTAAGAAAGAATGAAGAAAATAATAATGAGAATTGGGCCCTTGAAATGGTATTGTTCAGCCTTCAGTATCCCACAAAGATACAATTGAAAGTAACTAAATAGTAGGCTTAGTCCCACAGGTCTGCAAGAATTCCCAAAAGAATTTCCAGCCTCTTCAAAACAACAAAGGAAGCTGCCAGTCTGGCACGTAAGGATAGATTGGTGCCTGGTGGAAGTAAATTCCTCATCTGAGGCAAACATTTCAATTACATAGCAGGAAATCCTACAGCAAAGGAGTTTCTGCCACATCCAGGAAGATTATAAGGGCTCAACTCTGTGCCTTGCACAGCAGAGAACATTTCGCTGGAATCTCCAAGCAAGAAAAAGGGCAATGCTGTTCATTTACTGCCTTTCATCCTTAAACAGGTCCTGTTGATACCAGACTGTGCCCAGGTATCAATGAAATGTAGCTCATGGTGAAATTGTGTGCAAGTAAACACAAAGCAGGGGGAAGAGATGCCGTCTTCTCTGACACTACAGAAGAGTCAGCCTGCAATTGTGCAACCAGTAACTGGCCACGGGTGCAAAGTTTAGTAATTTGCTGTTTCCCACAGTTTGTTAATACATCCTCAAAGACCAGAGCTTTAGAACAAATGTTTTTTTCAGCATAAAATTTTGCTTGCTTTATACCAAAATTTAGGCTTTTTTAATTCAATGCAAGCTTTCAATTACGTTTCAGAATTGTGTGTGATTTCAACTTCTTCTTGTATTTCAGCACAGTGAAAAAATGAAATATTAAGAATTACCACAGAAATATGTTGTGCTCAGCTCAAGCTTTTGTCTTACATCTGATCTATCCCTACAGCTCATTCAGTAATTAATTGGATTAATAGGCTTCCT
>NW_010160425.1:73461-75273 GCF_000695765.1 Mesitornis unicolor | reverse complement strand
TGAATTCTTGTGATTTTGGGAGGAGCTTCAGTATTTGAAAGAGTCATTTTCCAACATTGTTTTGGCATAAATTTGCTTCACTAATTACATATGACAGAAACCAAGGCAAAAATAGATCACAGATATATGAGATTTATGGACAAAAGGAGTAATGATCCTGTCTGACTCCCTGGTGCAAATGTGGGTTAGCATGGGGGAAAAGGACAAGGACGCAAGCAATGGATTAAAGATAACGGTTTGCAATGGCTTCTCTTTTTCCATTTAGTGCCAAAACTGGAGATAAGTCAAAAAAGGCAACTGATCATTACTTGGGAAAAGCTGTTATCAAGCTTGTAATTAAAAATGCATTTTTCCTCTGGGTGAGAACACGATACTGCTCATCAGAGGTGTTTCAATATGAAGTTATTTTCTATAAACAGTTTTATATCACTGAAAATTAAATCAACTGAAAATTACGCCTAGAAAATTGGTGCAGCCTCATAGTGTGAAAGGTCTCTTGTTGTGTTCACACACACACATTTTAACCAGAGGTTTTTGTCTCTGTACCTGTCCATCCAGTGGATGCTGTAATAACTATAGGTCCACAGATACTCCAAGTACCACTGTGTCCTGGGACTGCTGGTCCCACTTACTGCTGCAGAGCAATACAGCGAGGTTGGGAAAAGGGCTGCCACAATCTCACTGAGTCTTGGCACCTCTGTCCTGTCTTCACCTGATTGCTCAAGGCACTTTATTCCAAGTGCAAATGGACAAATGGTATAGAAGATGTCAGAGGGGGAGAATTATTCTGTTTCTCTGCAAGGTGAGATTTTTAGCAGTAAAAGTAGAGTACAGCTCTGTTCATAATCAAACTCTTTTCTCAACTTTCAAGAAGCCAACTTGGATGAAAGCAGAGAAATGAAATTTGGGGGACTATATCATGCAGTTAATGTTAATTTAAATGACCTGAGGGCAAGATGAGTGAAAACAAGAGCAGATACAAAGAAATAATAAATATTGATCAGAAGCAGAAAGGCTTTGGCATATTTACAAATACATATCAAAATGGCTTTTATACTGTGCTTAAATACACATTCGTGCTTACAAACTTAAGAAGGCAAAAACATCATTAAAATTGGTTTTGAAACAACATCCATACCACAGAAAGTACATAAAACTTTACAACCTTTTCACAACAAACCTGTTTTGTAAAAGAAACCACTCAGAGGTGAGAGCCTCCACAAGGAACACGTCTCAGCATGAGAGAAAGCGGTATCACATTTACAGAATACTGCTGGAGTAAAGCAGCCTGCACGCTCTGCCTGGCCAAATCCTGCCACCATTAGCACTTGAGCAGCACGGAGGCCTGTAGCGAGTCAAGGGTCTTTGGAGGCACTAGACGGCTCAAGGCTGGTTCCCAGGGATAGATTGCAGTAATAACATTGAACAATCTCCACTGACAGTGAACACAACTCTGTCTCTGGGGTCGACTGGGGAGACAGGCGATGCTGTACCGAAGGTAAACGCAGCCTGAACAACTCAAGCTAACCCTCAGTAGAAAAATACAGCTAATATGACAGAAATTCAGGAGTACGAGTTTTATGTATGTTGGTAATGTAGGAGAAACCAAAAAGCATGAGGCTGCCAAAAGGAATAAAGTAGAAATCACAGTTTGCTGAGCAGTCAGGACAATTTTCACACTTTATTTTTTGTTACAGCAACCCATTCCTTACCGTGTTTCCCTATATGATAAAGTAGTTTCCCCCACAAGAAGTGTTTTTCTTTCAGTCTGGATCCTGCTTCAGTTTGGACCACTACACACAGACCATCCTG